>NW_026091439.1:0-8977 GCF_024586455.1 Bactrocera neohumeralis
ACTTCACAATCTTATATTAACGTTTATAATCGATTTTTTAGTACATAAACATTCAGCAATCGATATCAAGATCCGTTAATATATGAACTTTACATATTTCTGTTAATTAGCCGTTTTGATGTTAGTGGAGTTGTCATAGAGTTGTCGTATAGCCATAGCGACAGTGTATTTGGAGCAATTTCTCAATCTTATATTAAGGTGTAGAATCGAATTTTTAGTACATACACATTAAGCAATCGATATCAAGATGCGTAAAAATATGACCTTTACATATTTATGCTATTTAGCCGTTTTGATGTTATTGGAGTTGTCATAGAGTTGTCGTATAGCCATAGCGACAGTGTATTTGGAGCAATTTCCAATCTTAAATTAAGGTGTAGAATCGATTTTTTGATACATACAAATTAAGCAATCGATATAAAGTTGCGTAAAAATATGAACTTTACATAATTATGCTAACCCGCCGTTTTGAGGTTATTGGAGTTGTCACAGAGTTGTCGTATAGCCATAGCGACAGTGTATTTGGAGCGTTTTTACAATCTTATATTAAGGTGTAAAATAGATTTTTTGTACACACATATTCTGCAATCGACATCAAGATGCGTAAATATATGAACTTTACATATTTATGCAAATTAGCCGTTTTGATGTTATTGGAGTTGTCACAGAGTTGTCCTATAGCAATAGCGACAATGTATTTGGAGCAATTTCACAATCTTATATTAAGGTGTAGAACCGATGTTTTAGTACATACACATTAAGCAATCGATACCAAGTTGCGTAAAAATATGAACTTTACATATTTATGCTAACTAGCCGTTTTGATGTTATTGGAGTTGTCATAGAGTTGTCCTACAGCAAAAGCGACAGTGTATTTGGAGCAATTTCACAATCTTATATTAAGGTGTAGAATCGATTTTTTGATACATACGCATTAAGCAATCGATATCAAGTTGCGTAAAAATATGAACTTTACATATTTATGCTAACTAGCCGCTTTGATGTTATTGGAGTTGTCATAGAGTTGTCGTATAGCCATAGCGACAGTGTATTTGGAGCAATTTCACAATCTTATATTAAGGTGTAGAATCGATTTTTTAGTACACACATTAAGCAATCGATATTAAGATGCGTAAAAATATGAACTTTACATATTTTTGTTAATTAGCCGTTTTGATGTTATTGGAGTTGTCATAGAGTTGTCCTATAGCAATAGCGACAGTGTATTTGGAACAATTTAACACAATCCTAATTAAAGTGTAGAATCGATTTTTTAGTACATAAACATTCAGCAATCGACATATGTAAAGATGCGTAAAAATATGAACTTTACATATTTTTGTTAATTAGCTGTTTTGCTGTTATTGGAGTTGTCATAGAGTTGTCGTATAGCAATAGCGACAGTGTATTTGGAGCAATTTTACAATCTTATATTAACGTGTAGAACCGATTTTTTAGTACATACACATTAAGCAATCGATTATCAAGTTGCGTAAAAATATGAACTTTACATATTTCTGTTAATTAGCCGTTTTGATGTTATTGGAGTTGTCATGGAGTTGTCGTATAGCCATAGTTACAGTGTATGTGGATCAATTTCACAATCTTATATTAAGGTGTAGAATAAATTTTTGGTACATGCACATTAAGCAATCGATATCAAGATGCGTAAAAATATGAACTTTACATATTTATGCTAAATAGCCGTTTTGATGTTATTGGAGTTGTCACAGAGTTGTCCTATAGCAATAGCGACAATGTATTTGGAACAAATTAACAATCCTAAATTAGGGTGTAGAATTGATCTTTTGGTACATATACATTATGCACAATCTTAAGTTGAGGTAAAGAATCGATTTTTGATACATACACATTAAGCAATCGATATCAAGTTGCGTAAAAATATGAACTTTACATATTTATGCTAACGCTTTGACGTTATTGGAGTTGTCATAGAGTTGTCCTACAGCAATAGCGACAGTGTATATGGAACAACTTCACAAGCTTATATTAAGGTGTAGAATCGATTTTTTTGTACATACACATTACGCAATCGATATCAAGTTGCGTAAAAATATGAACTTTACATATTTATGCTAACTAGCCGTTTTGATGTTATTGGAGTTGTCATAGAGTTGTCCTACAGCAATAGCGACAGTGTATATGGAACAACTTCACAAGCTTATATTAAGGTGTAGAATCGATTTTTTGATACATATACATTAAGCAATCGATCTCAAGTTGCGTAAAAATATGACCTTTACATATTTATGCTATTTTGCCGTTTTTATGTTATTGGAGTTGTCATAGAGTTGTCCTACAGCAATAGCGACAGTGTATATGGAACAACTTCACAATCTTATGTTAAGGTGTAGAATCGATTTTTTAGTACATACACATTAAGCAATCGATTTCAAGTTGCGTAAAAATATGAACTTTTCATATTTATGCTAATTAGCCGTTTTGATGTTATTGGAGTTGTCATAGAGTAGTCGTATAGCCATAACGACAGTGTATTTGGAGCAATTTCACAATCTTATATTAAGGTGTAGAACGGATTTTTTAGTACATACACATTAAGCAATCGATTTCAAGTTGCGTAAAAATATGAACTTTACATATTTATGCTAACTCGCCGTTTTGATGTTATTGGAGTTGTCATAGAGTTGTCCTACAGCAAAAGCGACAGTGTATATGGAACAACTTCACAAGCTTATATTAAGGTGTAGAATCGAATTTTTGATACATACGTATTAAGCAATCGATATCAAGTTGCGTAAAAATATAAAATTTACATATTTTTGCAATTAGCAATCAAGTTGCGTAAAATATGAATTTACATATTTATGCTAACTAGCCGTTTTGATGTTATTGGAGTTGTCATAGAGTTGTCCTACAGCAATAGCGACAGTGTATATGGAACAACTTCACAAGCTTATATTAAGGTGTAGAATCGAATTTTTGATACATACGCATTAAGCAATCGATATCAAGTTGCGTAAAAATATGAACTTTACATATTTATGCTAACTCGCCGTTTTGACGTTATTGGAGTTGTCATAGAGTTGTCGTATAGCCATAGCGACAGTGTATTTGGAGCAATTTCACAATCTTATATTAAGGTGTACAATCGATTTTTTGATACATGCGCATTAAGCAATCGATATCAAGTTGCGTAAAAATATGAACTTTACATATTTATGCTAATTCGCCGTTTTGATGTTATTGGAGTTGTCATAGAGTTGTCATATAGCCATAGCGACAGTGTATTTGGAGCAATTTCGCAATCTAATATTAAGGTGTAGAACGGATTTTTTAGTACATACACATTAAGCAATCGATTTCAAGTTGCGTAAAAATATGAACTTTACATATTTATGCTAGCTCGACCTTTTGATGTTATTGGAGTTGTCATAGAGTTGTCCTACAGCAATAGCGACAGTGTATTTTGAGCAATTTCACAATCTAATATTAAGGTGTAGAACGGATTTTTTAGTACATACACATTAAGCAATCGATTTCAAGTTGCGTAAAAATATGAACTTTACATATTTATGCTAACTCGCCGTTTTGATGTTATTGGAGTTGTCATAGAGTTGTCGTATAGCCATAGCGACAGTGTAAATGGAACAATTTCACAATCTTATATTAAGGAGTTGAATTGATTTTTTGGTACATACACTTTAAGCTATCGATATCAAGTTTCGTAAAAATATAAACTTTACATATTTCTGTCAATTAGCCGTTTTTTTGTTATTGGAGTTGTCATAGAGTTGCCCTATAGCAATAGCGACAATGTATTTGGAACAATTTTACAATCTTAAATTAAGGTGTAAAATTGATTTTTTGGTACATACATATTATGCAATCGATATAAAGATGCGTAAAAATATGAACTTTACATATATATGCTAACTAGCCGTTTTGATGTTATTGGAGTTGTCATAGAGTTGTCCTACAGCAATAGCGACAGTGTATATGGAACAACTTCACAATCTTATATTAAGGTGTAGAATCGATTTTTGATACCTACACATTAAGCAATCGATATCAAGTTGCGTAAAAATATGAACTTTACATATTTATGCTAACTCGCCGTTTTGATGTTATTGGAGTTGTCATAGAGTTGCCGTATAGCCATAGCGACAGTGTAAATGGAACAATTTCACAATCTTATATTAAGGAGTAGAATTGAATTTTTAGTGCATACACTTTAAGCTATCGATATCAAGTTTCGTAAGAATATAAACTTTACATATTTCTGTCAATTAGCCGTTTTTTTGTTATTGGAGTTGTCATAGAGTTGCCCTATAGCAATAGCGACAATGTATTTGGAACAATTTTACAATCTTAAATTAAGGTGTAGAATTGATTTTTTGGTACACACACATTAAGCAATCGATATAAAGTTGCGTAAAAATATGAACTTTACATATTTATGCTAGCTAGCCCTTTTGATGTTATTGGAGTTGTCATAGAGTTGTCCTACAGCAATAGCGACAGTGTATATGGAACAACTTCACAAGCTTATATTAAGGTGTAGAATCGATTTTTTGATACATACGCATTAAGCAATCGATATCAAGTTGCGTAAAAATATGAACTTTACATATTTATGCTAACTCGCCGTTTTGATTTTATTGGAGTTGTCATAGAGTTGTCCTACAGCAATAGCGACAGTGTATATGGAACAACTTCACAAGCTTATATTAAGGTGTAGAATCGAATTTTTGGTACACACACATTAAGCAATCGATATAAAGTTGCGTAAAAATATGAACTTTACATATTTATGCTAGCTAGCCCTTTTGATGTTATTGGAGTTGTCATAGAGTTGTCGTATAGCAATAGCGACAGTGTATTTGGAGAAATTTCACAATCTTATATTAAGGTGTAGAACCGATTTTTTAGTACATAGACATTAAGCAATCGATAACAAGTTGCGTAAAAATATGAACTTTACATATTTATGCTAACTAGCGGTTTTGATGTTATTGGAGTTGTCATAGAGTTGTCGTATAGCAATAGCGACAGTGTATTTGGAACAACTTCACAAGCTTATATTAAGGTGTAGAATCGAATTTTTGGTACACACACATTAAGCAATCGATATAAAGTTGCGTAAAAATATGAACTTTACATATTTATGCTAACTAGCCGTTTTGATGTTTTTGGAGTTGTCATAGAGTTGTCCTACAGCAATAGCGACAGTGTATATGGAGCAATCTGACAATCTTATATTAAGGTGTAGAATCGATTTTTGGATACATACACATTAAGCAATCGATATCAAGTTGCGTAAAAATATCAACTTTACATATTTTTCCTAATTACCCGTTTTGATGTTATTGGAGTTGTCATAGAGTTGTCCTACAGAAATAGCGACAGTGTATATGGAACAACTTCACAAGCTTATATTAAGGTGTAGAATCGAATTTTTGATACATACACATTAAGCAATCGATATCAAGTTGCGTAAAAATATTTACAGTTGCGTAAAAATATGAACTTTACATATTTATGCTAACTCGCCGTTTTGATGTTATTGGAGTTGTCATAGAGTTGTCCTATAGCAATAGCGACAATGTATTTGGAACAATTAAACAATCCTAAATTAAGGTGTAGAATCGATTTTTTGATACATACGCATTAAGCAATCGATATCAAGTTGCGTAAAAATATGAACTTTACATATTTCTGTTAATTAGCCGTGTTGATGTTCTTGGAGCTTTCATAGAGTTATCGTATAGCCATAACGACAGTGTATTTGGAGCAATTTTACAATCTTCAGTTAGAGTGTAGCATCGGTTTTTTGATACATACACATTAAGCAATCGATATCAAGTTGCGTAAAAATATGAACTTTACATATTTATGCTAACTCGCCGTTTTGATGTTATTGGAGTTGTCATAGAGTTGTCGTATAGCCATAACGACAGCGTATTTGGAGCAATTTCACAATTTTATATTAAGGTGTAGAACCGATTTTATAGTACATACACATTTATGCAATCGATATCAAGATGCGTAAAAATATGAACTTTACATATTTTTGCTAATTAGCCGTTTTGATGTTATTGGAGCTTTCATAGAGTTGTCGTATGGCCATAACGACAGTGTATTTGGAGCAATTTCACAATCTTATATTAAGGTGTAGAACCGATTTTTTAGTACATACACATTAAGCAATCGATATCAAAATGCGTAAAAATATGGGCTTTACATATTTCTGTTAATTAGCCGTTTTGATGTTCTTGGAGCTTTCATAGAGTTGTCGTATAGCCATAACGACAGTGTATTTGGAGCAATTTCACAATCTTATATTAAGGTGTAGAATCGATTTTTTGATACATGCGCATTAAGCAATCGATATCAAGTTGCGTAAAAATATGAACTTTACATATTTATGCTAACTCGCCGTTTTGATGTTATTGGAGTTGTCATAGAGTTGTCGTATAGCCATAGCGACAGTGTATTTGGAGCAATTTCACAATCTTATATTAAGGTGTAGAATCGATTTTTTGATACATACACAATATGCAATATGAACTTCAGATATTTTTGCTAATTAATAGGTTTGATGTTATTGGAGTTGTCATAGAGTTCCCTATAGCAATAGCGACAGTGTATTTGGAACAATTTTACAATCTTATATTAAGGTGTAGAATCGATTTTTTAGTGCATACACTTTAAGCAATCGATATCAAGTTGCGTAAAAATATGAACTTTACATATTTATGCTAACTCGCCGTTTTGATGTTATTGGAGTTGTCATAGAGTTGTCGTATAGCCATAGCGACAGTGTATTTGGAGCAATATCACAATCTTATATTAAGGTGTAGAATCGATTTTTTCGTACATACACATTAAGCAATCGATATCAAAATGCGTAAAAATATGAACTTTACATATTTATGCTAACTCGCCGTTTTGATGTTATTGGAGTGGTCATAGAGTTGTCGTATAGCCATAACGACGGTGTATTTGGAGCATTTTCAAAATCTTAAGTTGAGGTTTAGAATCGATTTTTTGATACATACACATTAAGCAATCGATATCAAGTTGCGTAAGAATATGAACTTTACATATATATGCTAACTCGCCGTTTTGATGTTATTGGAGTTGTCATAGAGTTGTCGTATAGCCATAACGACAGCGTATTTGGAGCAATTTCACAATTTTATATTAAGGTGTAGAACCGATTTTATAGTACATACACATTAAGCAATCGATACCAAGTTGCGTAAAAATATGAACTTTACATATTTATGCTAATTAGCCGTTTTGATGTTCTTGGAGCTTTCATAGAGTTGTCGTATAGCCATAACGACAGTGTCTTTGGAGCATTTTCAAAATCTTAAGTTGAGGTGTAGAATCGATTTTTTGATACATGCGCATTAAGCAATCGATATCAAGTTGCGTAAAAATATGAACTTTACATATTTATGCTAACTCGCCGTTTTGATGTTATTGGAGTTGTCATAGAGTTGTCGTATAGCCATAGCGACAGTGTATTTGGAGCAATTTCACAATCTTATATTAAGGAGTAGAATTGAATTTTTAGTGCATACACTTTAAGCTATCGATATCAAGTTTCGTAAGAATATAAACTTTACATATTTCTGTCAATTAGCCGTTTTTTTGTTATTGGAGTTGTCATAGAGTTGCCCTATAGCAATAGCGACAATGTATTTGGAACAGTTTTACAACCTTAAATAAAGATGTAAAATCGATTTTTTGTTAGATACACATTAAGCAATCGATACCAAGTTGTGTAAAAATATGAACTTTACATATTTATGCTAAGTCGCCGTTTTGATATTATTGGAGTTGTCATAGAGTTGTCGTATAGCCATAACGACAGTATATTTGGAGCAATTTTACAATCTTATAATAAGGTGTAGAATCGATTTTTTGATACATACACATTAAGCAATCATTATCAAGTTGCGTAAAAATATGAACTTTACATATATTTATGCTACTTCGCCGTTTTGATGTTATTGGAGTTGTCATAGAGTTGTCGTATAGCCATAGCGACAGTGTATTTGGAGAAGTTTCACAATCTTATATTAAGGTGTAGAACCGATTTTTTAGTACATACAGATTAAGCAATCGATACCAAGTTGCGTAAAAGTATGAACTTTACATATTTATGCTAACTAGCCGTTTTGATGTTATTGGAGTTGTCATAGAGTTGTCCTACAGCAATAGCGACAGTGTATATGGAACAAATTCACAAGCTTATATTAAGGTGTAGAATCGAATTTTTGGTACACACACATTAAGCAATCGATATCAAGTTGCGTAAAAATATGAACTTTACATATTTATGCTAGCTAGCTCTTTTGATGTTATTGGAGTTGTCATAAAGTTGTCCTACAGCAATAGCGACAGTGTATATGGAACAAATTCACAAGCTTATGTTAAGGTGTAGAATCGAATTTTTAATACATACACATTAAGCAATCGATATCAAGTTGCGTAGAAATATGAACTTTACATATTTATGCTAACTAGCCGTTTTGATGTTATTGGAGTTGTCATAGAGTTGTCCTATAGCAATAGCGACAGTGTATATGGAACAATTTCACAATCCTAAATTAAGGTGTAGAATCGATTTTTTGATACATACACATTAAGCAATCGATATCAAGTTGCGTAAAAATATGAACTTTACATATTTATGCTAACTAGCCGTTTTGATGTTATTGGAGTTGTCATAGAGTTGTCGTATAGCCATAGCGACAGTGTATTTGGAGCAATTTCACAATCTTATATTAAGGTGTAGAATCGATTTTTTGATACATACACATTAAGCAATCGATATCAAGTTGCGTAAATACATGAACTTTACATATTTATATAAGCAATCGATATCAAGTTGCGTAAAAATATGAACTTTACATATTTATGCTAACTAGCCGTTTTGATGTTATTGGAGTTGTCATAGAGTTGTCCTACAGCAATAGCGACA
>NW_026091440.1:0-9731 GCF_024586455.1 Bactrocera neohumeralis
TTGAATTATCTGTAATAAAAAATGAATAATAAAATAACATTTAATAATAAAAGGATAAGATAATAATTTTATATTATAGTTCGCTTACTGTAGTTCAGATGGAACCTTATAGCGTGGACAAATGACGCTCATCAACTTTTCAATGTGTTTTTCCACACCAAGAAATAGAGGCATGTTGTCTTTAAAATCATGAGACCAAACTTAAGAATTTATTTGGCTTGTTTTATGACCCTCTGTTAAATTGAGAAAAATAATAAAATTAGAATATTCTTATGAACTAAAAAGTTAACTTTATACAGCAATCTGATATCAATACAAAATAACTACCACATATCTTGAACTTTTCAAACACGTCTAAGAGGTGTAATCTGTTTCACAAGTCTTTACTCTGACCATCTTTGGCACCAGTCTGAAAAATATTGAACATTTTGTATATATTTTAATACATTTGTCGTCATAATTAGTATTAAGATTAGGAAAACATTAAAAATACACATTATTAGGGTGACTAGTATTTTTTTATGAACAAGAACAAATATTTAGATTGTAAAACAAACTTATACAAATAAAATACTTTTGTATATATATTTCATTACACTTGTCGTCATAATTAGTAATAAGATTAAGTGAAAAACATTAAAATGTAATTACACATTATTAGTGACTAGTTATTTTTGAAATAAGAACAAATATTTAGATTGTAAAAGCTACAAACTTACACAAATAAAAATACTTACACCAGAGTATCATCGTAAATCGCAGATTCGGACAATTCCATGAGGTTATTTTCTATCTCAGCAGGTTTATTTGTAATGGTACTAGTTGAATTAGTAAACGAAACGGGTGTACTGGTTCTTGGTGTAATATTCACTTCACTTGTATTTTGCAATCAATGTTCGACTGACGCGCTCAATGTGATCTGCACCAACTAGCCATGAACATCTTGATTCACAAACAGCGGCATTTTCGGCTGTAAAATTAAAGAATTGGGTGGTTTGGAATCAGCAGAACTACGGACATAGTGTTATCCTAAACAAGCTCCATTAATAAATCAGACCACATTCTACCAAAGCTGGACTTCAATAGACACTTCCAGAGGATACCATCTAGAGAGAATAAAAAGAGGTTTAATAGGAGGATACCATCTTAGTCTTCACCGATTAACTAAAACGGACTGCGGAGTAAGGCACGGGGTATTCTCGCTGATCTAAGCATATCTCTCTATACGTCTACCGAACTTCGACATCATCTTCCAAGCCAGAAGTACTCAGGGCATAGAAAAGCCTGAAGTTCTATTAGAAACCACGGGAATATACAAAAGCAACTATATTTACGGATAGCCAGGCAGCGCTCCTGGCCTTGTCTTCACCTATGACAAATTCCAGCATAGTTCACAACTGCAAGAGATCACTAAGCTCAATAAAATATCAAAATGGCACATCAAGTGCTAATTGAGCTCGATAGGGCTGCACTCCTACCTATCTACCTGTTTTACTTAAATCAAAATACAAATACAAATAAAAAAATTTATTTGATTTATATCAACTATTCACTTTCACTTTGGTTTATGGGGATATTTTCGAACTATTGCGAATTCACCACTACACTGTTCTATTTGTTGGGTCCTTCTGGGATGGCTGCTGCGCTGGTTTGCCTTTGCTGCTCTCAGTTTGCTGCTTTGCCTTTCTTGCCGTCGCTCAATTCGCTTGTTTTCTTTGTTGGTGTGACTCACTTCACTTGTTTTATTGGTTTTTTTTTTCCTTTTTACACTCACGAAACTGCAGCTGCGTTATTGCTGCTTGCCTTTATTCCCATTCGAGTAAAATATGGAAAGGCAGAGTTGAGACTCAAATTAACCAGTAGAAAAAACTGAGAGAGATTGTTAACACTCCAGACGATGTTTGTGCGTCCGAGAAATTTATAATTTATTTTCGAATAACATTGCGTTTTATAACCAATTAACCAATTTATTGCCTTATAGCTTGCAGAGCACAAGTCCAAAATATGTTTGGCTGTAACTTGCCTGTGGCTAAGTCGGACAAATCAATGCACTTTCACTTTAAATAAAATTAACTTGTTACCTGTTATCCGGCTCGAAGGACAAATGATAATTCGGGTGGTGGAGCACGGTGTGGCTCGTTTCGTGGTTGTGGTTGGCCGTGGGGAAGCGGACGGCGCAAATGATTCCACACAAAATCTTAAATAAAAACAAAAATGTTTCTTGTATCAAATATATTTTTATATAAAGATTTGAAACACCACCACGTCTGGATCGGTTGATTTGTCGCAAGAAGCGTTTCAATTAAAACCGAACAAGAGATTGTTTCTGCCGATACTGACGTGACAAAAGAAATTGGGCGGTGACGTATGTTTCAACATTAATAACCTTTGCATTTCAAAACATTCATTTAGCGCATTCATCGCCAAAGCGGATGTGGAAAAATTGATATCATCATCGCAATTCCAAAATCGTACTATTGTCGCAATAAATTTATTCGCAGGATGGAACTGTATCATAATACCTAGGTGGTGCTATTTACAAAAAGTTTGAAATTTCTAGTGACCTTATGCTCTATATATCGGCCAATGTGGAAAGTTACTTAATTCAATTAAGTGGGTGTGTTTCTCTATTTACTAAGCTCTGTGACTAAGTTCGATAGCAATGGGGTAATGATACCTAGTCCCATTTTACTAATATCAAGACTTTTGTATCATCCGATCAACAATTTCATAAATATGTTTTATAATATTTGAGGTTCGTGATGAGGCTCACTGGACAAAACAGGAAAAGACTGGCGCGCCGTTGCAACTCCTACGATAATCGCGTTAGCGGTCGACGGTAGTTAAGAAGAAGAAAGAAGAAGTAAACACATCTTTATAAGGATGCCTTCGCATTAGTAATACAATCTACTTATTTGTCTGCATAGACAGATATTCAAAATTTATTATATGAGACGATTAGAGGCAAAAATAAGCTTCTACAATGTATTAGAGGAAGTATTAACACAAATATATCCTGTTCTGCTCACAACTCAAGACCCATAATTATATCAGATAATTAAAATATTACGTCACCCTCATTAAGGACAAACTTCATATACACCACATCATGACTAACTGAGTCATTCAACGTCAAGCTCAAACAATTTGCACTCGTCGATTATTAAAAATAACGCGAGCCCAAATAGCAAAAAAATAAAAACAAGAGTTGATGGAAATATTGCAGCAGTGAAAAGGAATGATTCATTACGATACATTCGAGTGGCGATCACATAATAGAGTTCGTTCAAACCGAATCAGGGCCATCATACGTATACGAGAACGAAAGGCAACCTTTTCCACGACAAATCTGCCGTTATCTTGCACCATATTTATGAAATACAGGAAATGTTCCCAAGTGCAAAATTAGACGTGACAGACGAAACGCTAATAAATAGAATAGAAATTTTGAACCAACTACTAATAAATAGGAAATGTAGATCCACAGATATTTTAGTGACCGCATTAAAATTTATAACAGGAGTTCCAGGCGACGATTTTGAAAGGAACAGCGAAACGTTGAAAGATATAATTAATAATAAGTTCTAATTTAATTAATTTAAGTTTTAATTTCGAAAATCTAATGAAGAAATTCAAACATTAAAATGATATAACATAGAATTCTACTCAGGAAGTTCATAAAGAATTACTAGATTGAACTTTTTACTGGCGTAGACCCCCTTAACGCAATTATAGCCGAGTTAACAACAGCGCCCCAGTCGTTTCTTCTTTTCGCTACGTAGCGCCAATTGGAGATTCCATGCAGAAGTCGGTCTTTCAACTGGTCCTTCCAACGTTTGCGGGAGATCTTCTTCTTCATTTGCCACCCCGGCAGGTACTGCATTAAAGAATACTTTCCGAGCTGAGTGTTTCGTTCATTTGGACAACGCTGACCTAGCCCGCGTTTTGTATTTGTTCGTCGAGAGAGGACTTTAATTTTCAATTGCCTGCTTTGCAGAGAGTTATCCTATGTTGGATTTCGAGGTCGACATATGCTGGTCCCATGTACGAAACCAACTAAACTTCAAAGTTGCGATTGTCTGCACAGTGACGTGAGAACCAAGTCGCGTATTAGAGCGACTGTTTTGTTCATGACAGGAGAAAAATTAGTTTTGCCTTCGTTCACTGTCACAATGACCCATTTGCTTTGGAACACTTGTCCAGTCTAGAGAAACCAGAACTTAACGCGCGCGGTTTGCTTTGACAATGATATCAATATCATCGGCATAGGCCAGCAGCTGGGTACACTTCAAAAAAGATTGTACCTTCTCGACAATGCAACTCCAATTATCTTCTTCAACGGCAGATTTAAAGTCGCACGATAGGGAGTCGCCTTGTCTGAAACCTCGTTTGTCGTACGGCTCCGGAAGGAACCTTCCAGATCTATCTGTGAGCTTTTGGTGTTACTTCAACGTCAGTTTACACATATTTGTTTGAGGATACCAAATTCAGACATCGCAGCAAGGCAGCTCCCATTTTTCGTGCTTGTCGGAGTAGCTTTGAAACCCAGAAGACGTAAGGTAATGTCGATTCTCCTTTCACGGGTCATTTCCAAATTTGGCGCATGGTGAATATCAAGTCGGTTTGTTGATATAAAGCCACACCAATAAAGTCAATCAGTTTGTTGAAGGTTTTTTATCTTTCACAGACAATACACTCGATAGAACCTTATATGCGATGTTGAGAGAGGCTTATCCCACGGTAGATGGCAGATTGTGGGCCTACTTTTTGTGGATTGTGCGAGCACACTTAAATTATAATCGTTGGGCATGCTTTCGTGACCATATTTTTAAAGAGCTGATGACGCGCATTCGCACATGTTCTTTGCCACCGTGTTTGAATAGCAACGGCCGGCAATCCATCGGCCCCCGCCGCTTTGTTGTTCATCTATTCGACCTTCTTCATGGCCGGGCAACGGAACGTCTGCTCCATCGTCATCGATTGGGGAATCGGCTTCGCCTTCTCCGCGCTGTACGTTCACCATTCTGCCAGTATCTCAACCAGCTGGTTATTGTTTTCATCGCTTGGTTTTTACCGGGTCCCAAACCCAGCGCACAACCTATGTGGGGATGTTTTATCTTCTCACTTTAGGTCACCTTCAAACGCATATTCTTAGGCTACCCAGAGGATACTTGGTCAAAGACCGGAAGTCGTGCTTGACCCATGCTTAAAATAATCGTTTCTAACCACTCCCAAGTGAATGGCGATGAGAACTTTCTTCCTCACTTGCGTGAACTTCTACACATTGCCTCCATTCTCAGATTTAAATACAACAATTAATTTTGCAAAGAACAACATTTTATTCAGCAACAATAAATATAGAAGCAATTGAAGAATTATAAAGATTGAAGAAATAAATATGTCTGTAATTAATCAGGGTGTTGTGGAATCAGAACCAAATTGTTTAGGTGTCAAAATTGCAAACCAATTCTGATTTGCAATGTAGTGTCTGGGAATCTGTTAGAGTTTCGTCTTTTCAGACAAACATAAATCCCAGCCTGCACAGCAAAGCTTACAAGTCTAATACATTTGGAAGCAATCCTATTAAAGTTTTTAATGAGTTCATTAAAGAAAAATTTTAAAAGATAACATTTATCGAATGAATAAAGGCACATTTGGGTGTTAAATTACGTTTTGTATTACGTTTTGTGAATATTCAGAGGGAGCCTGCTTTCGGCTTCAAAATTAGATTTTTCGCTTAAATCTCTTTAAAAAGTTGTCTAAGAATATTTCAAGGTTATGAGCTTCTGGGCAGACCGAAAACTTTGACGATTTCTTGGTTTTTCAGTTGTATGATTTTTTCTTAATTGGAGCACTGGTGAAAAAAGCTAAACGTGTATGGAATTATGGAAAATTTTATTATCTTTGGCATTAAAATATCTTCTATTTAAACTAAAAAAAAACTAAGAAAAGTTAAGTATGAACATATGTTTAAAGTAAAATTTTTTAGTTAAACCACTTAAAAATTTTTAGACTTTTCACTCTTTTTTTGAAATTTTCCTAGTGTAAGTTATAAAGTTATTAAAAGATATGAATCTCTTTCGAATTTTCTGTTTCGATAGAAATTGCGACCTTATTACCAATTATTTCTTTCTTCCCAAAGAAAACCTCAAGAAAATCGATTGTTTTAAGCCTCTAAAGCAGAAATCTCGCTTCAGATATTTAAGAACCGAGTTCTACATTAATAAACACGAAACTTCTGTTTGTTAGTACTTGCGTTAGATTGCATAATATAATGACGAAAGTAGGCATTACGTTGAACGAAATAATTGACAGGTTTGCAGAAGACTTCGCTTCTTCAATTAAAAGAAAACAAATAGAAATTTATACATATAATATAAATATTAATTTAAAAAGTATTACACACAATTACTATTCTTTCTAATCAAACTTTAGAAATTATTATTATTTTAGAATGTTATTATTAGATTTTATTAATTCCAGATTGGAAATAATTGGGCCTTGGATAACCTATCATCATGATAACAGTGAAGTTGAAGCATCCTTAAAAGAAACAAGTAAGGAAGGGCTAAGTTCAGGTGTCACTGAACATTTATGCTCTCGCATGATAAAGTGATAATCGAGATACCGTTATTGGCAACTTTATTGCGAGAATACAAAAATGATGCCCTCTGAATTACATGAAAATATCTGAGAGATGAAAAATTAGGTTAGGTTAGGCACTGAGTTCTTCGTGTTCAATATCAGGGACCTTGAAAACTTATAGTTCGATCACGACAATTTTTTCCACAAGGAATGCCTCAGCTCAAATACTGTATTTGTGTAAAGTTTTTTCCCCCTATCATCATTGGTTCCTAATGTATATATTATACAGAGAAGGCATCAGATGGAATTCAATATAGCAGGCGTGGTTGTGAACCGATTTCACCCATATTTCGTATATGTCATTAGAGTGTTAAGAAAATATTATATACCGAATTTCATTGAAATCGGTCGAGTAGTTCCGAGATATCGTTTTAGTTTCTGACGTTTTTTGTGTTAGTCGGTAAACGCACTTTTAGTGATTTTCAACATAACCTTTGTATGGGAGGTGGGCGTTGTTATTATCCGATTTCTTCCATTTTTGAACTGTATATGGAGATGCCTGAAGGAAACGACTCCATAGAGTTTAGTTGACATAGCTATGTTAGTTTCCGAGATATGTACAAAAAACTTAATAGGCGGCGGGGCCACGCCCACTTTTCCAAAAAAAATTACATCCAAATATGCGCCTCCCTAATGCGATCCTTTTTGCCAAATTTCACTTTAATATCTTTATTTATGGCTTAGTTATGACACTTTATAGGTTTTCGGTTTTCGTCATTTTGTGGGCGTGGCAGTGGGCCGATTTTTGCCCATCTTCGAACTTAACCTTCTTATGGAGCCAAGAAATACGTGTACTAAGTTTCATCATGATATCTCAATTTTTACTCAAGTTACAGCTGGCACGGGACGGACGAACAGACGGACGGACGGACAGGCAGATATCCGGATTTCAACTCTACTAGTCACCCTGATCACTTTGGTATATATAACCCTATCCCTCTTTTAGTCTTAGGACTTACAAACAACCGTTATATGAACAAAACTATAATACTCTCCTTAGCAACTTTGTTGCGAGAGTATAAAAACATAATAACAAATTGCAAAAAAATTTAAATATTTTGTAAAACTATTATAATAAAAACTCACCATGGGTATGTAGAAGATGTCGATGGTTCTGTTGTTGGTACGGGGACTGCATAATTGCATAGGACTACCCGTGGTAGGCTCAATTGGCGTTAAAATAAGGTTTTGGACATCTTTTATACCACACCAGCCGAACCAAATGTAGATAAACCCTTTGCTTCAAATTAGGTCATCGGCTTGGAGGTTGATCTCCATCTGTGAGCCCTTGACTCATTTTTTTAACCACCTTACACAAGTGCGCAGTTGGCTTTTCCAAACGCCTAACATCTACAAAGTGTACGATTTATATTAGTTGTTAAAAAGTCTTGCGGTATTGTTATTGAATTTTTTTTTATATTGAAATAGAAATGAATTTTTGATGACTCATGCCCAGCTCTTGACCGATGCTACGGCTGCTACTATGCCGGTCGCTTTCGACCAATTCAGCGATTTTATCGAAATTTTCGACGACAGGCCTTCCGGAGCGTAGCGCATCTTCGACCACCTCTACACCAGAACGAAAACATTGAAACCATCGTTGTGCGGTGGAAATGGAAACGTATCGAGTCCATAAACTGCAAAAATTTTATTGGCGGCTTGAGAAGCATTTTTGCCTTTATCGCAGTAGTACTGTAAAATATGCCGTATTTTTCTCTTTATTTTGCTCCATGTTTGCGACGCTATAACTCACGATCGACTTAAAAGAAACGACAATCAATCAAACACGTGTTAGCGCGTGAAATGAGCTTTCCAAAAAGGTATAGTATGACCCGATGCGACGAATAAAACTAGAACTACGCGCTTTCAGCGCCAACTAACGAAAATACCGCAAGACTGTTTTGACAACCTAATATAATGCCAGCAAATAAATATGTAAATATACATATAAATTATTAAACATACAGTAATTAAAATATTCAGGTAATAATGCATGCAGAATTGAGCATTTGGGATGTTAAATGAGATATAATGCTATTTCAATGTAAAAAGAAATGTACGCCTACAGATTTGTTTTAATTTCTATGCAACAAACTAAGCATATATTTATATATGAAATCGGTATATATATATTTGGTCAAATATCACAGCATATACTTAGTATATAAGTATGTATATTAAAATTTACCTACATATGTATTTTATGATGATTCCATAAAAAAAAAAAAAATATAATAACTCAACAACGCCTCGACCAATTTTGCCAATTCGTTTTTAAAATGTTCGTTGAGGTTCACGGATGGTTTTTTCGAATAATTGCCTGAAAACCCCTAAAAACAGCCCTTTTTCCCATACAAACGAATGAATATTTGTTTGTTAGTAACGCTAAGAGTACGGCTGCAACTAATTTTGATGAAATTTTCAGAGGTCGTTCGTTGTGGATCGGGAAGGCTTAGAAATAAAATACCTTATACTTTTCATGAGAAAAAGTTGGAAAATTGGATAATTCCAAAAAGTAACTTTTTTCCATACAAATTTTTTTCAATTTTTGTTTGTTTTGTTTTTCAATATTTTGATTTGTAAATTATTTGAGTCGTTCAATTTCGGTCACTTGCTTTTTATTACGGCTATTGAAAGAAAAATTATTGAAAATTCTTCAATGAAAACTTTACGTGTGTTTCACATAAAGTGATCAATTGCGAAGAGGTCGCCCTAATATCGGTCGGCATTCTTTTGCCCATCTACGTATGGCGCAGCCCAAGGCAACGCAAGGCAAGAGGTACTTCCAAGATGCGGTGACATACGTGCCCGTGGTAGGCTCAATTGGCGTTAAAATAAGGTTTTGGACATCTTTATACCACCCACACCAGCCGAAACAAATTTTATTTGGCGGCTTGAGATGCATTTTTGCCTTTATCGTAGTAGTACTGTAAAATATGCCGTATTTTCTGTTTATTTTGCTCCAAGTTTGCGACGCTATAACTCACGATCGACTTAAAAGAAACGACAATCAATCAAACACGTGTTAGCACGTGAAATGAGCTTTCAAAAAAGGTATAGCATGACCCGATGCGACGAACAAAACT
>NW_026091441.1:0-12970 GCF_024586455.1 Bactrocera neohumeralis
AACCCGGAAGGGGGAAAAGACCCGCTTTTTTCCCTCCCCCCCCCCCCAAAAAGTTGGGGAAAAAGGGGGGGGGGGCCGAGGAAAAAACCGAAGAGAAGGACGGCCAAAGCCTCTAGCTCGAGCCCTTTTTTCCCGAGGGGGCCAAAAGGAAAGGGGGGGGAGGGCTTCATGGTGGTGTGTGTGTGTGTGCCTCACCCCCCCCCTTTTTCTCTTTCTTAAACGAACTTGTTTTACCTTTTTTTTTTTTTTTAAATTTTTTTTTTTCTCTTTTCCTTATGCAACTCCCCTATATGTGATGTAGATATGCCGGCGTTTGAGTCCTTTAGGTGTTCTGTTTTTCACGCTTTCTTTTCTTCTTTCCTTTTTTTTTCTCTTTTTCTTATTTCTGTTTGTTGTTGTCGTTCAACTCTTTCATCTCTCCTTGTTTTTTTTTCTTCTTTTTTCTTTTACGCTAGACGTTTTTCTCTCTTCCCCTCTTTCACCTTTTCTTCTACAGTAGATCCACTAGAGTCTTTCCCTCCTTTTTCTTCCTCCTTTTCCTTCACGCTCTGTCTATCGCCCTGGTTCATGTCTTTGCCCAGTTTCCGGTGCTCAGCTGCAAACAAACAAACAAAAAAAAAAGAGAGAGAGAGAAAAAAAAGAGAGCATTTGGGCAACACTAAAAAAGGGAAAAAAAGCATAATGAAAAAACGCACACAATAATCAGGTGCGCATTAGACATCTTCTTCTACCGGGGAAACCGCCTCCACCGATATTTAGAGTTTTCCTTCCCCTCTCTCCCTTCCCCCCGCGCTCCTTTTTTCTTTTCTTACTCATTTTTGTTTTTTCTCCGACCGTGTTTTTTGTTCTTTTTTTCCTCAATATATGCTCTTTTTTTTTTTTCTTCTTTTCTTATTGTGCCCTCTTTTTTTTCTTTCTTTGTGGGAGTGTCTCACTCTTCCCCCTTTTTTTTTTTTTTTTTAGCGAGTTCGGGCCATCGGTGGCCCATCTTATCCTGTGAAACGTGAGGGAATACTTTACCTATCCCTTCCCAAAAAGTCCATTTATTTTTAAAAGAGAAAAAAAAAAGAAAAAAAAAAGAAAGAGAAGAGAGAGAGAGAGAGGTGCGAGTTCGGGGTGATACCCCCGGCAGAGAGTACTTGACCGAAGAGCGGAGAAAGGATGGAGCCGATGCAAGGCAGGGCGCGTTCGTCTGTGCGTCCGTGCGGGGCCATTTTCAAGCCTTACTGGTGAAAGAGGGACATCCCCCTTTTGCAGTCCGCAGTTCGTAGGGCTGTTCTGCCTGCCAAAGAAGGCGGAGGATGCGCTGCAGAGGGGGAGAGGAGCTGGAGAGAGCGATTCTGTGACTCTCTCTTTTTCTTTCCTTTTCCCCCCTGTGACCGTATTGCTCTTTTGCTTCTTCCTCCTCTCTCGATATCTTTTCTCGTTACGCCAAGGAGGGAAAAAAAAGAAGAGCAACACCAGCCGCAACACAAGCCTTTCTAGATCACAACCTTGACTTCATTCTCTTTTTTTTTTTTTGCGTGCGCGCGTGTGTTTTGCCAAGTGTCTTTCCCTTTCTAGACTCTATCGGTATTTTTTTTTCCTTTTCTTCATTCTTTCTATTCACCTGACTCCAGCCCTTGCTGCTAGTGCGTCACGACGGCGCATGCTCTTTAACCTCAGAGGCGCTTCCGCTGGGCAGCGCATCACGCGAGCGCTCTGCCCCCGTTCCATTAGACGAGGCCTTGTCGCGGCGTCCCGCGACGAAGACAGAGCCACCGCCGCGACTGACTACCCGTTCCTCAGCTGCGCGCCGAAGCGTGGAGGAGGGAATGAGAGTGTACAGGGCGGCTTTGAAGGTAACCGAGTAGGCACGCAGGACGGCGCCGCGCCTCCGCCGTCGAGGCAGCTGGGAGGATGGGACCCTTCCTTGTTGTTAGCGCGGCGAGCGACAGCGAGCCAGCCGTCTCTAGCCGCGGACGAAGGAGGCAGCAGGGGCGCGCAGCGCTGGCTTCCCCCCCCCCCTCACCGACCCGGCACCCCGCCTCTGCGGTGCGGCCGCCGAAGCAAGAGGAGTCGGGCGAGACACACGCAGCGTGAGCTTTAGTTTGGAAGAGGCGGCCCCACCGCCGCCGCTGCAACGCCAGCCGCGGGAGACGTCTGCGGTGCTGCCCGCCCGTCCTTCCTCTCTCCTCCTCGGCGCAAGGGGAACTACCATCGCTTCAGCGACCCGACCAGCGGCAGCAGCAACAGTGGGCGACAGCTCGTCCAGCGGCCGATGCCGATTGCGCGGACGGGAAAACCGGCTCTGAATGGCAGCAGCGCGCGGCCGCATTCTCCAGTTTTGCAGGCCGGCCACGACTTTGCCGCTAACCCGTGCGGACTGTTTGTGTCCCCCGCCACGATTTTGGCGGCCTTTTCCACCAGCGCGATGGCAGCGATGCTGGCACTGGCGCGCGGCGCGCGCGGCGGGGCGGCGCGTCAAAGCGGAGCCCTTCTCGGTTCTCCGGCTACAACGGCGATATCAATGCCGAGGACGACGACGGAGAGGAAGAGGAAGAGGAGGAGGAGGGAGCCATCCAACCGGGTCTGGTGGTGTCGGTCGAATGCGGCGGGTGGCTGCGGATGCGTGACCTAATTCCTTCCAGCAACGACGGCAGCAAAGGCATCTCCACCACCGGCACGGCCGGCTCTGCCTTCTCCATGTCGCTGGCGAAGGAGGAGGAGGGCATGATCCGCTACCAGTGCCGCCTGTCGCGGGGCAACGAGGCGAAGCTGCGCCTGCTGGGCCATCGGCGCCACCGCACCGGCCCCTTCTCCGCGGCGGCGCAGGCGCGCGGCGTGCCTGCTGGTGGTTGGCTTACTCGGTGGCGGCCTCACCTGCTACCGCATCGCTGGCGAATCGCTGATGAAGCTGCAGTCGGTGCCGTGGGCGGCCGTCCCGTGTCGCAGGTGCACACACTCCTCGCAAAAGAGCACTCGGCCGTCTTGTCCACCAGCACTCTTGGCGATCTCGCGCTGTGGTCGGTGAGTCCGTTTGGGCTTCACTGCGTGGCGCAGACGGCTTCCTGTGGCACGTCGGCTAACACAGTCGTCGCCGTGTGCCCTGCCAGCGGCGGAAGCACCGTGGCGGCGGCGGCAGCGACGCGGGACGACGTCCGCTTTTTCTTTACGCCAATGTGGTGCCGGTGGGGTACGAAGAGGAGCTCCTGCAAGGGGCGGTCAGCGCCTTCTTTGTGGAGTGCCGCCCAGCGACGGAAAGGAAGAGGCTAGTTGGCACGTCCTCAAGGTCTTCGCCGCGCCAGCGTCCGGGGCGAGGTTCACTGTTTATGTGAAGCGCCGGCGGCCAGGCAGCTGTGGGCCGGCACCGGCACCGGCAGTCTGCTCGTGTGGGATACGGAGAGCTGCGCGCTCCTTCGACGGGTGGCCCTCCCCTCGTCCAGCCCCACCCACGCGCTGACCCTGGCGGCCTTCTCCTCTTCCTCAGCGCCCGCGCTTTCCTGTCCGGCGGCGGCGGTGGCGGCGGGGACTTTGTGTTGGCGCTGCCGGACGCTGTGTGGGCGTGCCAGCTGAGCGGTGAGGTGACGGCGTGGGAGACAGGCGCATTTGCGCTCCTTCAGCAGCTCACCGTGAGCTATCCCCCTCTCACCCGCCACCGGGCCGCCGCCGGCGCTGGGAGAGACAAAAAGAGAGGGACCTCCACGCGCTACGGTGGCAGTGCAGAAGAGGAGGAGAATGGAATGATCGTGGTGGAGGATGCTGTTGACCTCACGCGGGTGCTCTGCGAGGGCGGCGCGGATGGCAGCGGCGACGACCCTTTTCTCCAGAAGCGCAAGAACCACTTCACGATGGGCGTGATCGCGCTTGAACCGGTCGTGATGTGGCGCACCTGGTCTACCGCGACCGACGGCACTGTTCGATCTTGGTTGGTCCCGGCCACCACCACCACCACCACGGCGGCGGCGACAAAAAACAGGACAGGCGAGCATAAAGGGAGGGGTCTGATGGCGTGCAAGACGACTTTGCCGTGCCGCCGCTGGACCCTGAGGTGGTTCGCGGCTTTCTGCACGCCAAGGCCGAGGAGCTGGCCGCGGTCGGTCGGAAGCGGAGGCCGCCCGCGTCGCCCACGAGGCGGAGATCGACGCGCTGAAGGGGAGAAACGAGGCGCTCGCGGCCGCCTTGAAGAGGCCACAGCGCAGCTGCAAGCGCAAGTGGCCGTGGCGGAGGAACGGGAGACGAAGGGGGCGGCGAGGCACGCGAACAACGGCGGTGGCGGTGACGATGGACTGGCCCGAAGCCCACCGCCCGGAGCACCGAGGATGCTGACGTGCCGCCTCCGCTGCCACGGCCAAGCGCGGCGCCGCCTGTCTCAACGGAACATCTCGCTCAACTGCTGCAATCGCTGCGCGGGAAGCTGGAGGACACAATGGAGGAGAAGTCAGGCATCCAGCAGGAACTGCTCGCCTACCGGCTGCGCAGCCTTGACGACTCCGCTGCCGCACACGACGCACGTGCCGCCGCCACCCCGCGAGCCTGCGAATGCCCATCACCGACGCCGCCACGCGCGGCCCTCCCACTCTCCCTCTTCCTCCTCCTCCTCCGAGGCGTCTACATCGCCATCTTCCTCGGCCACCGCCTCCTGCGTCCGAGGATATTGCGCTTGTGGAGGCGTGGAGCAGCACCCCGGTGCCGATCCTGGGCGGAGGCGGCGGGCGTCACCCTCCCGACTTCTCTCCTTCACGCAATCAACCGAAGAACGGGAGTGGGAGTGGGAGGGGCACCGCGCAGTCGTCGCCGTCAGCATACGGCAACGGGTCCACCATCTTGGCGCCAGCGCACAACCTGCACTCGCCTTACTACCACTACTAGGTGCGAGGAAAGGGCGCGAAAAAGAAGAGGAGAGAGAGAAACAAGAGAGAAACGTGGCGAGCGGCTTTTCTCTTCATTTTGTTTTGCGCGACATGGGCTTTGCTCGTCCGCAACTTGTATAATTCTCACCCATTAGAATGCAAATACGAAAAAAAAAAAAACACACCCACACGGAGAGTGACGACTGCCCGTTAAGACGGATGACTCAGCTTAGCGGACACCGCACGCAGAGTGTATCAGAGCCCCGTACTGCCCTTTCCACACACTCTTCTTCCCTTTTTTCTTTTTTTTTTCTTTATCCTTACGACTAATGGGAACAAAACAGCCGCCATCCACTGAAGGGGCGCTTTTCACACACTACAGTTTCGCAGGGTGCACAAACGCACTCACGCGCACACACACACACACACACACACACCACATTCACAGGTGCACTTTTAGAGATTGAAAACGATCGAAAACGAAACAATACAGAGAGAAAGAGAGAGACAGAAAAAGAAAACAAAAGAACTATGTCCTTATCGCCACAGACGCCACTGTCATCGACGCCGGCACCGGAAGGAGCGGAGAAGGCCGTTCGAGCGCTCACACTGTTTGAGACGCTCCGTACGTCCCTTGAGGCCGACCGACTACACATGCAACCCGTGGTCGTTGCGACGTCGAGCCCAACAACAACAGCGGCGGCGACGAAGAAGGGCCGGGCAAGACACGGTGCTCCCACCGTTGCCGCTGCCGCTGCGGGTTGGACGGATGGCACCGCCGCCGCGGAGGATCCCGAGAAACAGCTTCTGCGGCGGCAGCTGCAGCATGCGGAGGAGCTCGTGAAGAAACTGCATGACAAAAACACCGCCCTCCGCCGCAGCCTTCAGCAACTGGAGGAGGCGGAAGCGGACAGTAGGGCGCAGCTGACAGCGAAGACCGCCTCCGTTGCCCAGCAAGAGCGCCAGCAGCAGCAGGTGATGGCACAGCTGAGGTCAAAAGTGAAGGAACTGTCGGCAGCCCTTGCAGAGCAACAGCAGCAGCGGCGACTAGACCAGGCGGAGGCCCCACCCGCGCCTCCAGCGGCAGCAACAGCAACAGCAGCAGCAGGGAGCTCGCAGAATCAATCAGTGCGCATCCTTGCACTAGAGTCCGAACTGGGAGCGCTCGCTCACCGCGTGAAGCTCTGTGAGGCCCAACGAGATCGTCTAGCCGAAGTTCAGCTCGCCTCCGTGCTGCTCGCACCCGTGCCGCCGCCGTCCCAGGGCCAACCAGGCGCCGCGTTAGACGCAGCAAAGCAGAGTGCACAGGAAGCCCGCATCGCCAAGCTGGTGAATGGGGAAGTGCGGAAGCTTTTCGCGGCGATGCGTCTGCAGTTGGTGGAGGAGGCAACTCTTCGCGAGGTGGAGCGCAGCCGTCGCAACGAACTCCTCTTTTTACAGGAGCGACAGAAGGATGCTGACGGCGGTGACCTGTGAAAACAAAAGAAAAAACGTTAAAAAAAAAAGAGCGAGCAGACACACACACACACACACACACACACACGGTCTCTTTTTCTCTCTCACACACGCGTATCCTTTGCGTCTATTTTTTCGTGCTTCTTTTTAGCGGCACCAACTCCTCCATACAATCAGTGTACACTTCTGCCCTCATCAGAGAAAAAAGAAACAAAAGACATTCCCGCACAGGCACACCAAACAAGGAAAGCAGGCAACTCGCCCTTTAGTGGTACATTCTCTGCCCTTCCGTTGTATTTGTTCATTACGCTCTTATCAAGCTTCCACGTGTCTCACATGTCCCCGTCAACGTATTCTTCACTCCCCTCTTCCTCTTTTCACTTGTGGTTCAGGTCATTTGTTTTTCTGTGCCCTTGAAGAGAAGCTTGTTCTTTCCTCGTGTAGAGCCCTCCGCCCTTTCGTCTTTTTCTTTTTTTGTTTTGCTCTCTGTACAGCAGTACCAGAACACGCGCGCGCGCTCTCGTTTGTAAAAAAAAAAGACAGATTCCCCTGTTTTCTTTCTCTTTCTTCCCCATTTTTGGACGACATGTCGAATCGCCAGATCCTTGCCACCTTCGACGAGTACCAGAAGGCTCGTGTGAAGTTTGTGCAAACCGTAGCAGATCTCGCCTCCAAGCCTCAGCACATTGAGGCGCTCCAGCAGGCAGGCGTCATGCAGCTGCTGCGCCCCTCTTGCTGGACAGCGTGCCGTCGATCCAGCAGTCGGCCGCGCTCGCCCTTGGCCGTCTCGCGAACTACAACGAGGAGCTCGCGGAGAACGTCGTCTCGGGCGACATCCTTGCCCAGCTTGTGTATTCTCTGGGCGACCAAAACCCTTCTACAAGAAATCCGCCGCCTTTGTGCTGCGCAGCGTCGCTCGCCACTCCCCACAACTGGCGCAGGCCGTCGTGGACAGCCAAGCGGTCGAGGCACTGGTCAGCTGCCTTGAGGAGTTCGACCCCACCGTGAAGGAGCGCCGCCTGGGCTCTGGGCTACATTGCGCGCCACAACGCAGAGCTCGCGCAGGAGGTGGTCGACAAGGGCGCCGTCCCCCCGCTCGTGCTGTGCGTGCGGGAGCCGGAGCTGTCCCTCAAGCGCATCGCCGCCTCTACGCTGGCTGACATCGCAAAGCACTCCCCGGAGCTCGCGCAGGCCCTCGTCGACGAGGATGCCATTACGCACCTTGCCCCACTGATCACTAGCAGCGACGCGAAGCTCAAGCGCCAGGTGTGCCAGTGCCTCGCGCAGGTCGCCAAGCACTCGGTCGAGCTCGCCGAACTCGTCGTGGAGGGTGAGATCTTCCCGAAGATCTTTCTCCTGCTCAAGGACGGCGACGACGTGGTCAGAAAGAACGCCGCCACGTGCATCCGCGAGATCGCCAAGCACACCCCCGAGCTGGCCCAGCTCGTGGTGAACGCTGGCGGCGTCGGCGCGCTGGTCGACTACACCGCCGACACCAAGGGCAGCACGCGCCTGCCGGGTGTCATGACGCTCGGCTACATTGCTGCCTTCAGCGAGACGCTGGCGCTTGCCGTCATTGTGTCGCATGGCGTGGCGCCTGTCGTGGAGGCACTGGAGAAGGAGCAGGAGGACCACATCAAGGCCGCCGCCGCGTGGACGCTCGGCCAGCTTGGCCGCCACAGCGCCGACCATGCCAAGGCCGTCGCCGATTGCAACGCCCTGCCGCGCCTCCTCGACGCCTTCCTGAACCCGAAAGGTTCTGACGACCTCAAGATGAAGAGCAAGCGCGCGCTCAAGAACATCATCCAGCACTGCGTCCACCTGCCTGCCCTCGAACCCCTGCTGCACCCGCAGGCCCGGAGAATGTACTCAAATACGTCTGCGGCCAGTACGCGAAGGTGCTCCCCACCGATATCGCCGCCAAGCGCGAGTTCGTGGCAAACCGGGGCCTCGCCACCATTCAGCGCATCAAGGCGGAGCCGGGCAGCAAGCTCGCAGAGTATGTCCAAACGATCAACAGCTGCTACCCGCCCGAAATTGTACAGTACTACTCCCCCGACGCGCGCAGTCCTTCCTGGAGAAGATTGAGAACTACCACATCCAGCAGAACTAAAGAGCGGAAAAGCGAGGAGACCTGTCCCTCCCTTCTCTTTCTCTCTTCTTCCCTTGTCCCACACTCTCTCCTCCTTCTCCTTCTCCTTCCACTGTCCTTTCCCGCGTCGTTGCTAAGAGCGGGAGGGTGGCAAAACGCTCCTGCAGGGCAGGCGTTGGAGCCCTTCTTTTCTCCCTTTTTTTTTGAAGACACGTTGACTCAACTTTTTTTTCCCCGGTTGCATTGTTTGCGTTTTGTTGTGCTTTTTTTACGTTGTCCCCGCCACCCTTCGTTACACCTTCCCTCTCCCTCATTCCGTCTTTCTCTTTTTTTGCCCGACTGCACATGCCAGTGATCTGGCTCCTTTTCTTTTTCCCGTTGGAGTGCGGTGCTTCCCGAGTGAGTGAGTGTGTGTGTTAGTGTGAGGCCCAACTCCTTGTCTTTTCTTCGCAATCTCGTTTTTTTTTGTTGTTACCTTGGATGTACACGCCCATGTAATGTAAACCTGTTTTCTTTTTCCCCCTTCTCTCCGCACTGAATTCAATGCACACAACCCTCTATTAAAAGAAAAGAGGTACAAAAAAAAGGAAGAACGCAAAGAGCAGTAGCCACGACACGATGGCAAATTCATGCGGTGCATGACGAAGAGAACGAAGCGCTGTACTCTAGCGATGCAAAACGCGCAAAAAAGAGAGAGAGGAGAGTGAACGCCTGTCTCTGCCTGTCCTCTTTGCTTCTTGCAAGTCGTCGAGTTCCCCATTCTCGCAAAGAGCGAACGAAGGACAAGCCGATGGGTGGTACCATCCTGCAACTTTCTTGAACGCCACTGCCACTGTCGTCTTTTTCTTTCATGCGCTTCTCTCCCGCTTCCTTCTTTCTTTTTTGCACCTCCCTTTCTCTCCTCAACACATGGTAGGACTTTAGATGTTTTCTCTATTGCTTTCGCACTACTTCTTCTCTCTAAGCCAGCAAGAACAGAGTTGAGAAAGAGCTCTGCAGCCTTTTCTTTTTACTCTTTCACTCTTTTACTCTTTCACTTTATTGCTTTTTGTCTTTTTTTCTCCCTCCCCCTCCTGCCGCATTCTCCACATTTCATTTTTTTTTTTTTTGCTTTATTACGCACACAAAAGGAAAAAAAGAGAAAAAAAAAGAATCAGCTTTTTCCCCTTTCTCCAACGTCGTCCTTTTATCCCGCCGAATTCGTTCGGTGCTTTTCCTGACCCCTTTCCTCTTTCTTTTCCCCCTCCTCTTTTCAAACCGGACAAAGCAGTGCTGCGCGCCTACGCTCAACGAAGTGGTGGAGAAACCGGCCTACATCGTGCTGAACTCTTTGCTTCCAAAGGCAGTGCCTCGCACCGTTGACGACGGAAAGGATTTGGCGATACTCTGGCGCTTCATAAAAACAACAACAACAACAAACGAACGAACGAATCGGTCATACACAAACAACCAACAGCAACACATTACCGCCGAGGCGAAGTGAAAGGGGAGCTACCACTTTTTTTTTTTTTTTTTTCCTGCCTCCATGACGGACACTCTTCGCAGCGAAGCCGCTCCTCCCTCCTCCCCCACCGTAGAGAACGCCGACTGGGGCGAGGGCTCCCCTGTGTGCTGGATCTGCCGCTGCGGCGAGCATGAAGAACTCGATCCGGCAGATCCTTCGGCCGGCCCCAACCACCATGGCGGCAGCAGCAACAGCGGCAGCGGGGGTGGTAGTGGTGGTGGTGGCGCGGACAGCAGCGAGGCGGGCGGTGGCGGGGCGACAGAGCCGTTAGTCCGCGACCGTTGCCGCTGCCGCGGGGCGTTTAGCGTCGTGCATCAGTCCTGCATCAACCGGTGGGTGATCGATGCGGACCACCGCACCTGCGGCCTCTGTGGCGCGACTTATGCATTGGAGGCGGCCGGTGCCCGGTCGTTTTTTTTGCGGACTCCACGTCGAGGCGGTGGCGGCGGCTGCACCGCTGGCTGGGGCCGTGGTTGCTGTACGCCGAGTACACCTGTCGCCTCTTCAGCGCGCTGCTGGTCTGCGCGTGGCACGCGTTTGTGTGCTTCGGCTTGCAATCGGCGCTGCTGCGCCTGCTACAGCTTGCCGCCCTTGCACCTTTTGCTTTTCCGTCCCCGGAGCCGGATGTTGACGCTTGTGGCGGTCAGCGCCCTCGTGTGCTATGTGTGCTGCTGCCGCCGCCCGCAGCTGTTGCTGCTGTGCTGCTGCCACGGCTGGCTGGCGCAGCTGACGGGGTGGTACTTGCGACGCTCGTGGCGGTGCTTTCGTTACCCACACGCGGAGCGCCAACGCGAGGCGGAACAGCGGCGCTGGCGACAGTCGGTTAACCAGCTCCCGTGGGCGGGGCGCTGGCTCGAGACGGCATGTCAATGGCAGCGCTCCTGGACAGGCTCACAGGAGGGGCGGCGGTGGGAGAGCCAATTCGACGTTCTTGTCGCGTGCGTGTGGGGGTGTGTGGGCGCCCCTCTCGGCATGGCCGGCGCAGCGCTGCTCTTTTGCTGCCCCGAGTACCACCTGCCGCCGTGCCCCCCGTTGCTCTTTCACGTGGACATGGAGGTCGTGGGCGTCGACCTCTTTGACGAGGAGGCCAACCACCACCGCCGCCGCGGCGTCGCGGGTGGTGGTGGTGGTGGTGGGCTCGGGTTGGCGGCGGAGGGGAGGACGGTGCAGAGGTCGGCGGCAACGACGGACCTCGCCCTCTCCGCCAGGAGCCGCTGCAGCCGCCGCCGCGCCCGCTGAACCAATCACGGCGGCGGCGCTTCGGGCGGCAGAACCGCATCCGCCAGAGGGCTTACCGCACTTGCGTGGTGGTTCGCGGCCCGCTGTACGCCTTCATGCAGCGCGAGCTCGTCCGCGGGGTGCACGTCGTGCTCGCACCGCTGCTGACCGGCGTGGCCGCCCACGTCGCGACTTCGCCGGTGCTCTCTTGGAGGCTGGATCTGAGCAGCTGGCTGGCCTACGCCGCCAGCGACAGCGTCTTCTCTTTCAGCGGCCGCTTCAACGTCACCGGCGTCGCCGCCGTCGCCCCGGCGCTGTTCTCGCCCGTCGCCAACACCGCGGTCTTTGCAGCGGTGCCGCCCTCCCCTTTGAGGCGCTGGTGTGCCTCGGCGCGATGCTGCGGGATGTCGCGCTAGGCCGAAGCTCTCTCGGCTCCCTCGTGCTTCTCGTGGGCCGGGGCCTCTACAGCGTCTTGTCCTTCCCCTTTGGCTGGCTCGACGTTGTTGGGTACTGGTCCGCTGGCGTGGTCGTGTTGTGGGTGGCCACCGTGCTGGTGGTGCGGCCGCTCATGCAGGTCACCATGTCCACCAGGCTCGTGACGGACCGCCTCGGCTTCTGCGTGACGCACCCCCTCGACGTCGCTGCCGTGGATCGCCTCGTGGAGTTTGGCTGGGTGCGTAACAACCAGAAGCGCGAGTGGATGGGCGGCTCGAGCTTGCTGGCCTGGAGCGTGGACACACTGCTAAGGGTCGTGCCGCGGGAGATGTGGCGGGCTCTCTGCCGTTGCCTGACCTGTCTGCTGCTGCTGCTCGTCGGCACCTCGCTGGTGGTGGGTTCGCGCCTTGGACTGGAGCGGGGCGGGCTGGTCCAGACGTACAGCGCGGCACCTGGTATCAGCGTCGCCGTCATGGAGGCTGAGTCGCTGCCGCTGTGGCGCCTCCCTGACGTCGCAACCCTGCACACGCGGGCGACGCCAAACGCCGCCAAGAGAGACGCCTTTTGTTTCGACAAGACGCTTCGTGGGGAGGAGATGGCAGAGCCGGCCGCCGCGCCTGCCCAGCCGGCGGCCACGCCATCATCGGACGCGTACACAGACGCGTTCGGTTTCACTGCGGACACGCTGCGAGAGGCGTGGTACCTCGCCCCGGCGGTGCGCGCGCCCATCTGGAGGGCCTCGGTGGACCTTGCCGCCCGGAGCGTCGACGGCCGGTGCGACGCGGCGGTGAATGAGAGCGGAGAACGGGTGGCGCAACCTTGTCACCGCCGCGTGCCGTGGGCGGAGTGGACGCTGACCGCCGCGCTGCTTTTGTGGTGCGCGCTCTTTCTGAATACGTACCGTGGCACTACTACTGGCTGAGGCGCATGCTGCTGCTATACCGCTGGTGGGGCCGCAGCGTTCTGCGGCTGCCGACGACGGGGCCGCGGTCGGTGTTCTGTGACGGGCAGCAGGGCCAGCGCCTCACCCGCTGGTTGCGCGCCTGCGAGCGGCGGGCGGGCAGCGCGATGGCGGCGATCACTGCGCCGGGCCCGCTGCTCTACCACGCCGTGGATACCGTGCTGACTTGGAACCCCATCCACGGGGACGGGGCGGCCGGCAGCGCGGGCGACGGCTACCCGCACCACCTCAGCATCCACCAAGAGTTCAACCGCAACGACAACGAGCCGAGCCTGGCGCGGTACGCACAAGGGGTGCGAGCGAGACAGCGGGAGGTAAAGCGCCGTTTGCGAATGGAGGAGCGCGCCGAGGCTGCCGAGAGGCGGCGGCGGCGGCAGCAGCAGCTGCAAGAGCAGCGCCGGCAGCCGCCCAAGAAGTCAGCTCTGGCGGGGGCCTGCGACACCGTGGCGCAGCGCACAAAAGACGCGGTGCCT
>NW_026091442.1:0-14638 GCF_024586455.1 Bactrocera neohumeralis
TTAATTAACCTTATTCATCTTACTCAAGTTGGCATAAAGCCAAAACGGCAGTGCATTTGGAAAAATTCCACGATTTTACATTTAGGTATAAAACCGATTTTCTTGCATATTCGCATTTAGAAATACATATCAAGTTGCGTCAAATCGCTAACTTCATATATTAAAGTTAATTTACCTTCTTCATCTTACTCAAGTTGAGATAAAGCCATAACGGCAGTGTATTTGGTAAAAGTCCACAATTTTACATTTGGGTATTAAACCCATTTTCTTGCATATACACATTTAGAAATACATATGAAGTTGCTTCAAATCATTAACTTCACATATTAAAGTTAGTTAACCTTCTTCATCTTACTCAAGTTGACATAAAGCCATAACGGCAGTGCATTTGGAAAAAATTCCACAATTTTACATTTAGGTATAAAACCGATTTTCTTGCATGTACGCATTTAGAAATCCATATCAAGTTGCTTCAAATCATTAGCTTCACATATTAAAGTTAATTAACCTTCTTAATCTTACTCAAGTTGACATAAAGCCATAACGGCAATGCATTTGGAAAAAATTCCATTATTTTACATTTGTATAAAATCGATTTTCTTGCAGGTACACATTTAGAAATCCACATCGAATTGCCTTAAATCATTAGCTTAACATATTAAAGTTAATTAACCTTCTTCATCTTACTCAAGTTGACATAAAGCCATAACGGCAGTGCATTTGGAAAAAATTCCATATTTTTACATTTAGGTATAAAACCGATTTTCTTGCATGTACGCATTTAGAAATCCATATCAAGTTGCTTCAAATCATTAGCTTCACATATTAAAGTTAACTAGCTTTCTTCGTCTTACTCATGTTGACATAAAGACACAACGGCAGTGCATTTGGAAAAAATTCCAGAATTTTACATTTAGGTATAAAACCGATTTTCTTGCATGTACAAATTTAGAAATCCATATCAAGTTGTTTCAAATTTTAAATTCACATATTAAAGTCAATTAACCTTCTTCATCTTACTCAAGTTGACATAAAGCCATAACGGCAGCGCATTTGGAAAAAATTCCACAATTTTACATTTAGGTATAAAACCGATTTTCTTGCATATAAACATTTAGAAATCCATATCAAGTTGCTTCAAATCATTAGCTTCACATATGAAGTTAATTAACCTTCTTCATCTTACTCAAGTTGACATAAAGCCATAACGGCAGTGCATTTGGAAAAAATTCCACAATTTTACATTTAGGTATAAAACCGATTTTCTTGCATGTACACATTTTGAAATAAATATCAAGTTACCTCAAATCATAAACTTTACATATTGGAAGTTAATTATCATTCTTCATCTTACTCATGTTGACATAAAGCCATAACGGCAGTGCATTTGGAAAAAATTCCATTACTTTACATTTGTATAAAATCGATTTTCTTGCAGGTACACATTTAGAAATCCACATCGAATTGCCTTAAATCATTAGCTTAACATATTAAAGTTAATTAACCTTCTTCATCTTACTCAAGTTGACATAAAGCCATAACGGCAGTGCATTTGGAAAAAATTCCGTTACTCTTCATTTGTATAAAACCGATTTTCTTGCATGTACGCATTTAGAAATCCATATCAAGTTGCTTCAAATCATTAGCTTCACATATTAAAGTTAATTAACCTTCTTAATCTTACTCAAGTTGACATAAAGCCATAAACGGCAGTGCATTTGGAAAAAATTCCATTACTCTACATTTGTATAAAACCGATTTTCTTGCAGGTACACGTTCAGAAATCCACATCTAATTGCCTTAAATCATTAGCTTAACAAATTAAAGTTAATTAACCTTCTTCATCTTACAGAAGTTGACATAAAGCCATAACGGCAGTGCATTTGGAAAAATTCCACAATTTAACATTTAGGTATAAAACCGATTTTCTTGCATGTACACGTTTAGAAATCCATATCAAGTTGCTTCAAATCATTAGCTTCACATATTAAAGTTAATTAACCTTCTTCATCTTACTCAAGTTGACATAAAGCCATAACGGCAGTGCATTTGGAAAAAAATTCCATAATTTTACATTTAGGTATAAAACCGATTTTCTTGCATGTACGCATTTAGAAATCCATATCAAGTTGCTTCAAATCATTAGCTTAACATATTAAAGTTAATTAACCTTCTTCATCTTACTCAAGTTGACATAAAGCCATAACGGCAGTGCATTTGGAAAAAATTCCATAATTTTACATTTGGGTATAAAACCGACTTTCTTGCATGTACACATTTAGAATTTCATATCAAGTTACTTCGAATCTTTCAAATTCACATATTAAAGTCAATTAACCTTCTTCATCTTACTCAAGTTGACATAAAGCCATAACGGCAGTGCATTTGGAAAAAATTACATTACTTTACATTTGTATAAAACCGATTTTCTTGCAGGTACACATTTAGAAATCCATATCAAGTTGTCTCAAATCACTAGCTTAACATATTAAAGTTCATTAACCCTTATCATCTTACTCAAGTTGACATAAAGGCATAAAGGCAGTGCATCTGGAAAATATCCACAATTTTACATTTAGGTATAAAACCGATTTTCTTGCATGTACACATTTAGAAATCCATATCAAGTTGCTTCAAATCATTAGCTTCACATATTAAAGTTAATTAACCTTCTTCATCTTACTCAAGTTGACATAAAGCCATAACGGCAGTGCATTTGGAAAAAAATTCCATAATTTTACATTTAGGTATAAAACCGATTTTCTTGCATGTACACATTTAGAAATCCATATCAAGTTGCTTCAAATCATTAGCTTCACATATTAAAGTTAACTAACCTTCTTCATCTTACTCAAGTTGACATGAAACCATAACGGCAGTGCATTTGGAAAAAATTCCACAATTTTACATTTGTATAAAACCGATTTTCTTGCATGTACACATTTAGAAATCCATATCAAGTTGCTTCAAATCATTAGCTTCACATATTAAAGTTAATTAACCTTCTTCATCTTACTCAAGTTGACATAAAGCCATAACGCTAGTGCATTTGGAAAAAATTCCATGATTTTACATTTAGGTATAAAACCGACTTTCTTGCATGTACACATTTAAAATCAATCAAGTTTTCAAACATTTTACATATTAAAGTTAATTAACCTTCTTCATCTTACTCAAGTCGACATAAAGCCATAACGGCAGTGCATTTGGAAAAATTCCACAATTTTACATTTAGGTATATTTTCTTGCATATACACATTTAGAAATCCATATCAAGTTGCTTCAAATCATTAGCTTCACATATTAAAGTTAATTAACCTTCTTCATCTTACTCAAGTTGACATAAAGCCATAACGGCAGTGCATTTGGAAAAAATTCCATTAGTTTACATTTAGGTATAAATTTTATTTTCTTGAATGTACACATTTAGAAATCCATATCAAGTTGCTTCAAATCATTAGCTTGACATATTAAAATTAATTAACCTTCTTCATCTTACTCAAGTTGACATAAAGCCATAACGGCACTGCATTTGGAAAAAAATTCCATTATTTTACATTTAGGTATAAAACCGACTTCTTGCATGTACACACTTAGAAATCCATAGTTGCTTCAAATCATTAGCTTAACACATATGAAAGTTAATTTAGCTTTTTCATCTTACTCAAGTTGACATAAAGCCATAACGGCAGTGCATTTGGAAAAATTCCACAATATTACATTGTGGTATAAAACCGATTTTCTTGCATATACACATTTAGAGATACAAAACCGATTTTCTTGCTCATACACATTTAGAAAGCCATATCAAGTTGCTTCAAATCATTAGCTTCACATATTAAAGTTAATTAACCTTCTTCATCTTACTCAAGTTGACATAAAGCCATAACGGCAGTGCATTTGGAAAAAATTCCACAATTTTACATTTAGGTATAAAACCGATTTTCTTGCATATACACATTTAGAAATCCATATCAAGTTGCTTCAAATCATTAGCTTCACATATTAAAGTTAATTAACCTTCTTCATCTTACTCAAGTTGACATAAAGCCATAACGGCAGTGCATTTGGAAAAAATTCCATAACTTTACATTTCGGTATAAAACCGATTTTCTTGCATGTATACATTTAGAAATCCATATCAAGTTGCTTCAAATCATTAGCTTAACATATTAAAGTTAATTAACCTTCTTCATCTTACTCAAGTTGACATAAAGCCATAACGGCAGTGCATTTGGAAAAAAATTCCATAATTTTACATTTAGGTATAAAACCGATTTTCTTGCATGTACGCATTTAGAAATCCATATCAAGTTGCTTCAAATCATTAGCTTCACATATTAAAGTTAATTAACCTTCTTAATCTTACTCAAGTTGACATAAAGCCATAAACGGCAGTGCATTTGGAAAAAATTCCATTACTCTACATTTGTATAAAACCGATTTTCTTGCAGGTTCATATTTAGAAATCTATATCAAGTTGCTTCAAATCATTAGCTTCACATATTAAAGTTAATTAACCTTCTTCATCTTACTCAAGTTGACATAAAGCCATAACGGCAGTGCAGTTGGAAAAATTTGACATGTGAAAAAACTAGAAAATTCCATAATTTTACATTTAGGTATAAAACCGACTTTCTTGCATGTACACATTTAGAAATCCATATCAAGTTGCTTCAAATCATTAGCTTCACATATTAAAGTTAATTAACCTTCTTCATCTTACTCAAGTTGACATAAAGCCATAACGGCAGTGTATTTGGAAAAAGTCCACAATTTTACATTTGGGTATAAAACCTGATTTTCTTGCATATACACATTTAGAAATACATATCAAGTTGCTTCAAATCATTAACTTCACATATTAAAGTTAATTAACCTTCTTCATCTTACTCAAGTTGACATAAAGCCATAACGGCAGTGCATTTGGAAAAAAATCCTTAATTTTACATTTAGGTATAAAACCGACTTTCTTGCATGTACACATTTTGAAATCCATATCAAATTGCTTCAATTTATTAAATTCACATATTAAAGTTAATTAACTTTCTCATCTTACTCAAGTTGACATAAAGCCATAACGGCAATGCATTTGGAAAAAATTCCATTATTTTACATTTGTATAAAACCGATTTTCTTGCATGTACACATTTAGAAATCCACATCGAATTGCTTCAAATCATTAGCTTAACATATTAAAGTTAACTAACCTTCTTCATCTTACAAAACTTAACATAAAGCCAAAACGGCATTGTATTTGGAAAATTCCAGACATTTACCTTTAGGTATAAAACCGATTTTCTTGCATGTACATTTAGAAATCCATATCAAGTTGCTTCAAATCATTAGCTTCACATTTTAAAGTGTATTAACCTTCTTCATCTTACTCAAGTTGACATAAGCCAAACGCAGTGCATTTGGAAAATTCCAGAATTTTACATTTAGGTATAAAACCGATTTTCTTGCATGTACACATTTAGAAATCCATATAAAGTTGCTTCAAATCATTAGCTTCACATATTAAAGTTAATTAACCTTCTTCATCTTACTCAAGTTGACATAAAGCCATAACGGCAGTGCATTTGGAAAAAATTCCACAATTTTACATTTACATATAAAACCGATTTTCTTGCATATACACAATTGGCAATTGATGTTGAATGGCTCTAAATCATAAGCTTCACATGCTAATGTTAATTAACCTTCTTCATCTTACTCAAGTTGACATAAAGCCATAACGGCAGTGCATTTGGAAAAAATTCCACAATTTTACATTTAGGTATAAAACCGACTTTCTTGCATGTACACGTTTAGAAATCCACATCTAATTGCCTTAAATCATTAGCTTCACATATTAAGTTAATTAACCTTCTTCATCTTACTCAAGTTGACATAAAGCCATAACGGCAGTGCATTTGGAAAAAATTCCACAATTTTACATTTAGGTATAAAACCGATTTTCTTGCATATACACATTTAGAAATCCATATCAAGTTGCTTCAAATCATTAGCTTCACATATTAAAGTTAACTAGCTTTCTTCGTCTTACTCATGTTGACATAAAGCCATAACGGCAGTGCATTTGGAAAAAATTCCATTACTTTACATTTGTATAAAACCGATTTTCTTGCATGTACACATTTAGAAATCTATATGAAGTTGCTTCAAATCATTAGCTAAACATATTAAAGTTAATTAACCTTCTTCATCTTACTCAAGTTGACATAAAGCCATAACGGCAATGCATTTGGAAAAAATTCCACAATTTTACATTTAGTTATAAAACCGATTTTCTTGCATATAAACATTTAGAAATCCATACCGAGTTGCTTCAATTCATTAGCTACACATATTAAAGTTAATTAACCTTCTTCGTCTTACTCAAGTTGACATAAAGCCATAACGGCAATGCATTTGGAAAAATTCCACAATTTTACATTTGGGTATAAAACCGATTTTCTTGCATGTACACGTTTAGAAATCCATATCAAGTTGCTTCAAATCATTAGCTTCACATTCACTTTAAGTTAATAAACCTTCTTCATCTTACTCAAGTTGACATAAAGTCATAACGGCAATGCATTTGGAAAATTCCAGAATTTTACATTTAGGTATAAAACCGATTTTCTTGCATGTACGCATTTAGAAATCCATATCAAGTTGCTTCAAATCATTAGCTTCACATATTAAAGTTCATTAACCTTCTTCATCTTACTCAGGTTGACATAAAGCCATAACGGCAATGAATTTGGAAAAAAACCCTATACTCTACATTTGTATAAAACCGATTTTCTTGCATGTACGTATTTAGAAATCCATATCAAGTTGCCTTAAATCATTAGCTTCACATATTAAAGTTAATTAACCTTCTTCATCTTACTCAAGTTGACATAAAGCCAAAACGGCAGTGCATTTGGAAAAAATTCCATAATTTTACATTTAGGTATAAAACCGATTTTCTTGCATGTACACGTTTAGAAATCCATATCAAGTTGATTCAAATCATTAGCTTCACATATTTAAGTTAATTAACCCTCTTTATCTTACAGAAGTAGGCATAAGGCCATAACGGCAGTGCATTTGGAAAAAATTCCACAATTTTACATTTAGGTATAAAACCGATTTTCTTGCATGTACGCATTTAGAAATCCATATCAAGTTGCTTCAAATCATTAGCTTCACATATTAAAGTTAATTAACCTTCTTCATCTTACTCAAGTTGACATAAAGCCATAACGGCAGTGCATTTGGAAAAGTTCCACAATTTTACATTTAGGTATAAAACCGATTTTCTTGCATGTACACATTTAGAAATACATATCAAGTTGCTTCAAATCATTAGCTTTACTTATTAAAGTTAATTAACTTTCTTCATCTTACTATGGTTGACATAAATCCATAACGGCAGTGCATTTGGAAAAATTCCACAATTTTACGATTTTAAGGTTCATATATAAAATCGATTTTCTTGCATTGTACTTATTCACACTCAAGTTTTAGAAATCCATATAAAAATTTTCTTTGTTGTATACATACATTGCTTCAAATCATTAGCTTAACATATTAGAGGTAATTAGCTTTCTTCATCTTACTCAAGTTGACACAAGACCATAACGGCGGTGCATTTGGAAAAAATTCCACAATTTTACATTTAGGTATAAAACCGACTTTCTTGCATGTAAACATTTAGAAATCCATATCAAGTTGCTTCAAATCATTAGTTTCACATATTAAAGTTAACTAACCTTCTTCATCTTACTCATGCTGACATAAAGCCATAACGGCAGTGAATTTGGAAAAATTCCATTACTTTACATTTGTATAAAACCGATTTTCTTGCATGTGCACATTTAGAAATCCATATCAAGTTGCCTTAAATCATTAGCTTCACATATTAAAGTTAATTAACCTTCTTCATCTTACTGAAGTTGGCATAAAGCCAAAGCGGCAGTGCATTTGGGAAATTCCAGAATTTTACATTTGTATAAAACCGATTTTCTTGCATGTACACGTTTAGAAATCCATATCAAGTTGCTTCAAATCATTAGCTTCACATATTAAAGTTAATTAACCTTCTTCATCTTACTCAAGTTGACATAAAGCCATAACGGCAGTGCATTTGGAAAAAATTCCATTACTCTACATTTGTATAAAACCGATTTTCTTGCAGGTTCATATTTAGAAATCTATATCAAGTTGCTTCAAATCATTAGATTAATATATAACTTTCGTCATCTCACAGAAGTTGGCATAAAGCCATAACGGCAGTGCATTTCGAAAAATTCCGGAATTTTTATTTTAGGTATAAATCCGATTTTCTTGCATATACACATTTAGAAATACATATCAAGTTGCTTCAAATCATTAACTTCACATATTAAAGTTAATTAACCTTCTTCATCTTACTCAAGTTGACATAAAGCCATAACGGCAGTGTATTTGGAAAAAGTCCACAATTTTACATTTGGGTATAAAACCGATTTTCTTGCATATACACATTTAGAAATAAATATCATGTTGCTTTAAATTATTAAATTCAAATAAAAAAAATAATTAACTTTCTTCATCTTACTCAAGTTGACATAAAGCCAAAATGGCAGTGCATTTGGAAAAAATATCCATAATTTTACATTTAGGTATAAACCCGATTTTCTTGCATGTACACAGTAAGAAATCCATATCGAGTTGATTCAAATCATAAGCTTAACATATTAAAGTTAACTAACCTTCTTCATCTTACTCAAGTTGACATAAAGCCATAACGGCAGTGCATTTGGAAAAATTCCATAATTTTACATTTAGGTATAAAACCGATTTTCTTGCATGTACGCATTTAGAAATCCATATCAAGTTACTTCAAATCATTAGCTAAAAATTCTTCACCTGCTTCATCTTACACATTTTACAGTGCATTTGGAAAAAAATTCCACAATTTTTACATTTTAGGTGCAAGACCGATTTTCTTGCATGTACACATTCAGAAATCCATACCAGGTTGCTTCAAATCATTAGCTTCACATATTAAAGTTAATTTACCTTCTTCATCTTACTCAAGTTGACATAAAGCCATAACGGCAGTGCATTTGGAAAAAATTCCATTATTTTACATTTAGGTATAAAACCGATTTTCTTGCATGTACGCATTTAGAAATCCATATCAAGTGCTTCAAATCATTAACTTCACATATTCAAGTTAATTAACCTTCGTCATCTTGCAGAAGTTGGCAAAAGGCCAAAACGGCAGTGAATTTGGAAAAATTCCAGAATTTTACATTTAGGTATAAAACCGATTTTCTTGCATGTACGCATTTAGAAATCCATATCAAGTTGCTTCAAATCATTAGCTTCACATATTAAAGTTAATTAACCTTCTTAATCTTACTCAAGTTGACATAAAGCCATAACGGCAGTGAATTTGGAAAAAATTCCATTACTTTACATTTGTATAAAACCGATTTTCTTGCATGTACACATTTAGAAATCTATATCAAGTTGCTTCAAATCACTAGCTTCACATATTAAAGTTAACTAACCTTCTTCATCTTACTCAAGTTGACATAAAGCCATAACGGCAGTGCATTTGGTAAAAGTCCACAATTTTACATTTGGGTATTAAACCATTTTCTTGCATATACACATTTAGAAATGCATATGAAGTTGCTTCAAATCATTAACTTCACATATTAAAGTTAATTAACCTTCTTCATCTTACTCAAGTTGACATAAAGCCATAACGGCAGTGCATTTGGAAAAATTCCATAATTTTACATTTAGGTATAAAACCGACTTTCTTGCATGTACACATTTAGAAATCCATATCAAGTTTCTTCAAATCATTAGCTTTACCTAATAAAGTTAATTAACCCTCATCATCTTACTCAAGTTGACATAAAGCCATAACGGCAGTGCATTTGGAAAAATTCCATAATTTTACATAAGGTATAAAACCGATTTTCTTGATTGTATACATTTAGAAATCATATCAAGTTGCTTCAAATCACCAGCTTCATATTTGCTTACTCAGGTTGACATAAAGCCATAACGGCAGTGCATTTGGAAAAATTCCATTACTTTACATTTGGGTAAAAAACCGATTTTCTGCAGGTTCATATTAAGAAATCTATATCAAGTTGCTTCAAATATTAACTTCACATATTAAAGTTAATTAACCTTCTTCATCTTACTCAAGTTGACATAAAGCCATAACGGCAGTGCATTTGGAAAAATTTCACAATTTTACATTAAGGTATAAAACCGATTTTCTTGCACGTACACATTTAGAAATCCATATCAAGCTGCTTCAAATCATTAGCTTCACATATTAAAGTTAATTAACCTTCTTCATCTTACTCAAGTTGACATAAAGCCATAACGGCAGTGCATTTGGAAAAAATTCCATAATTTTACATTTAGGTATAAAACCGATTTTCTTGCATGTACGCATTTAGAAATCCATATCAAGTTGCTTCAAATCATTAGTTTCACATATTAAAGTTAATTAACCTTCTTCATCTTACTCAAGTTGACATAAAGCCATAACGGCAGTGCATTTGGAAAAAATTCCATATATTTACATTTAGGTATAAAACCGACTTTCTTGCATGTACATATTTAGAAATCTATATCAAGTTGCTTCAAATCATTAGCTTCACATATTAAAGTTAATTAACCTTATTCATCTTACTCAAGTTGGCATAAAGCCAAAACGGCAGTGCATTTGGAAAAATTCCACGATTTTACATTTAGGTATAAAACCGATTTTCTTGCATATTCGCATTTAGAAATACATATCAAGTTGCGTCAAATCGCTAACTTCAAATGTTAAAGTAAATTTACCTTCTTCATCTTACTCAAGTTGACACAAAGCCATAACGGCAGTGTATTTGGAAAAAATACCATAATTTTACATTTAGGTATAAAACCGACTTTCTTGCATATACACATTTAGAAATCCATATGAAGTTGCTTCAAATCATTAACTTCACATATTAAAGTTAATTAACTTTCTTCATCTTACTCAAGTTGACATAAAGCCATAACGGCAGTGCATTTGGAAAAAATTCCACAATTTTACATTCAGGTATAAAATCGATTTTCTTGATTGTATACATTTAGAAATCCATATCAAGTTGCTTTTAATCATTAGCTTCACATATTAAAGTTAATTAACCTTCTTAATCTTACTCAAGTTGACATAAAGCCATAACGGCGGTGCATTTGGAAAAATTCCACAACTTTACATTTGTATAAAACCGATTTTCTTGCATATACACATTTAGAAATCATATCAAGTTGCTTCAAATCATTAACTTTACATAATGAAGTTATTTAATTTCTTCATCTTACTAAAGTTGACATAAATCCATAACGGCAGTGCATTTGGAAAAAATTCCACAATTTTACATAAGGTATAAAACTATTTTCTTGCATACAAACATTTAGAAATCCATATCGAGCTGCTTCAAATCATTAGCTTCACATATTCAAGTTAATTAACCTTCTTCATCTTACTCAAGTTAACATAAAGCCATAACGGCAGTGCATTTGGAAAAAAATTCCATAATTTTACATTTAGGTATAAAACCGATTTTCTTGCATGTACACGTTTAGAAATACATATCAAGTTGCTTCAAATCATTAGCTTCACATATTAAAGTTAACTAACTTTCTTCGTCTTACTCATGTTGACATAAAGCCATAACGGCAGTGCATTTGGAAAAAATTCCATTACTTTACATTTGTATAAAATCGATTTTCTTGCAGGTACACGTTCAGAAATCCACATCTAATTGCCTTAAATCATTAGCTTAACATATTAAAGTTAATTAACCTTCTTCATCTTACTCAAGTTGACATAAAGTCATAACGGCAGTGCATTTGGAAAAATTCTACAATTTTACATTAAGGTATAAAACCGATTTTCTTGCATGTACACGTTTAGAAATCCATATCAAGTTGCGTCAAATCGCTATCTTCATATATTAAAGTTAATTTACCTTCTTCGTCTTACTCAAGTTGACATAAAGCAATAACAGCAGTGTATTTGGTAAAAGTCCACAATTTTACATTTGGGTATAAAACCCATTTTCTTGCATATACACATTTAGAAATACATATAAAGTTGCTTCAAATCATTAACTTCACATATTAAAGTTAATTAACCTTCTTCATCTTACTCAAGTTGACATAAATCCATAACGGCAGTGCATTTGGAAAAAATTCCACAATTTTACATAAGGTATAAAACCGATTTTCTTGATTGTATACATTTAGAAATCCATATCAAGCTGCTTCAAATCATAAGCTTCACATATTAAAGTTAATTAACCTTCTTCATCTTACTCAAGTTGACATAAAGCCGTAACGGCAGTGCATTTGGAAAAAATTCTATAATTTTACATTTAGGTATAAAACCGATTTTCTTGCATGTACGCATTTAGAAATCCATATCAAAGTGCTTCAAATCATTAGTTTCACATATTAAAGTTAATTAACCTTCTTAATCTTACTCAGGTTGACATAAAGCCATAACGGCAGTGAATTTGGAAAAAAATTCCATTACTCTACATTTGTATAAAACCGATTTTCTTGCAGGTTCATATTTAGAAATCTATATCAAGTTGCTTTAAATCATTAGCTTCACATATTAAGTTAATTAACCTTCTTCATCTTACTCAAGTTGACATTAAGTCATAACGGCCGTGCATTAGGAAAATTCTACAATTTTACATTTAGGTATAAAACCGATTTTCTTGCATGTACACGTTAAGAAATCCATATCAAGTTGCGTCAAATCGCTAACTTCATATATTAAAGTTAATTTACCTTCTTCGTCTTACTCAAGTTGACATAAAGCCATAACAGCAGTGTATTTGGTAAAAGTCCACAATTTTACATTTAGGTATAAAACATATTTTCTTGCATATAAACATTTAGAAATCCATATCAAGTTGCTTCAAATCATTAGCTTAACTTATTCAAGTTAACTAACCTTCTTCATCTTACTGAAGTTGGCATAAAACCAAAACGGCAGTGCATTTGGAAAATTCCACAATTTTACATTTAGGTATAAAACCAATTTTCTTGCATGTACACGTTTAGAAATACATATCAAGTTGCTTCAAATCATTAGCTTCACATATTTAAGTTAACTAGCTTTCTTTGTCTTACTCATGTTGGCATAAAACCAAAACGGCAGTGCATTTGGAAAATTCCACAATTTTACATTTAGGTATAAAACCTATTTTCTTGCATATACACATTTAGAAATACATATGAAGTTGCTTCAAATCATTAACTTCACATATTAAAGTTAATAAACCTTCTTCATCTTACTCAAGTTGACATAAAGCCATAACGGCAGTGCATTTGGTAAAAGTCCACAATTTTACATTTAGGTATAAAACATATTTTCTTGCATATAAACATTTAGAAATCCATATCAAGTTGCTTCAAATCATAAGCTTAACTTATTAAAGTTAACTAACCTTCTTCATCTTACTGAAGTTGGCATAAAACCAAAACTGCAGTGCATTAGGAAAATTCCACAATTTTACATTTAGGTATAAAACCGATTTTCTTGCATGTACACGTTTAGAAATACATATCAAGTTGCTTCAAATCATTAGCTTCACATATTAAAGTTAACTAGCTTTTTTCGTCTTACTCATGTTGACAAAGCCATAACGGCAGTGCATTTGGAAAAAATTCCATTACTTTACATTTGTATAAAACCGATTTTTTTGCATGTACGCATTTAGAAATCCATATCAAATTGCTTCAAATCATTAGTTTCACATATTAAAGTTAATTAACCTTCTTAATCTTACTCGTTGGACATAATGCCACAAGGGCATTACGTTTGAAAATTCCATAATTTTACGATTAGTTATAAAACCGACTTTCTTGCGTGAACACATTTAGAAATCCATATCAAGTTGTTTCAAATTTTGTAAATTTGCATATTAAAGTTAATTAACTTTCTTCATCTTACTAAAGTTGGCATAAAGCCATAACGGCAATGCATTTGGAAAAAAACCCATTACTCTACATTTGTATAAAACCGATTTTCTTGCAGGTTCATATTTAGAAATCTATATCAAGTTGCTTCAAATCATTAGCTTCACATATTAAAGTTAACTAGCCTTCTTCATCTTACTCATGTTGACATAAAGCCATAACGGCAAAAGTCCACAATTTTCATTTAGGGATAAAACTTTTTTTCTTTCATGTAAAAACTTTAAAAACCATATCAAGTTCTTCAAAACATTAAAAAAACAAATTTTTGGGTTAATTTTTAATTTTTCAAAACTTCAAGGGTTTGGGAAAAACCAAAACCAGTGCATTTGGGAAAAATTCCCCAATTTTTCCCCTTTAAATTTTAAAACCAATTTTTTTTGCATGGACCCGTTTGAAATACATATCAAATTCTTCTCTTTCTTCACCTTTAAAGTTCCCCCCCTTCGTCTTATCAAAGTTGAAAAAAACCTAACGGCAAGGGGAAATTTTGGGAAAAAATTCCTTATTTTTTTTTTTTGTATAAAAACGGTTTTCTTCATAAACGTTCAAAAAACCTCAATTTTAAAAATTTAAATATTAAAGTTAATTAAATTTTTTATCTTACTCCCAAATTGAAAAA
>NW_026091443.1:0-9832 GCF_024586455.1 Bactrocera neohumeralis
CGCCGCGCCCGGACCTTTTGCACCGCCCCGCGACTTGCCTCCCAGCGGCGCTGCGACGGTACACAGCGCCGCGTTCTTCTCCTTGTAGCAGGCGAGCCGCTGCGCCTCGCCGTGAAGTGTTTTCTCTTCTGCTTCGGAGACCACAACGTAGTTTTCGCGAAAGCGTTGCCAATTGACACGAAAGAAGTCCCAATCGAAGGTGACGGGCACAATCTTTTGAAGCTCCTGCTCGCTGAGGACGCTCTCATCGTTCCGCAGCCGCCGCCTCCGCCCCTGGTCCTGGTGCGGAGGCGGTGTACACGCCGAAGAGCTTTGCGTAGTTTTCGGGTTCCGTGTTGGTGTTGCGTGTCAGGGCGATGATCTTTGTGATGGCTTTGCTTTTCGCCGCGTGCTGCACAATCGTCCGCCCAATCGCACCGGTGGAGCCGGCAACGATGAGAGACGCCATTCCCTTTTTTTTCTTTGTTTGTTGTTGTTGGCTTTGGGTGTGTGCTGTGTACTCTGCTACCAGTGTCACGTTATGTTGGAGAGAAGAAGAAAGGGAGCAGGGGAGGAAAAAAAGAAGAAAAAAAAACAGAAAAAAAAGTGATTCAGATAAGGGAAACTAGTGAACGAACGCAGGAGGGGAAAAAGGAGAAGGATGGAGGTGGTTGCTGCGTTTTGCTTTGTGATGAGCCCTTTTGTTGTGTGGAAATGATCGACGAGGAGGAGGAGGAGGAGACGGAGGCGTGAAACAGTGAAGCTTGTCGAGAGGGTTCAAAAGGTGAAGAGCTTCGTTTTTTTTTTTTTTTTGAAAGGCTGTCCATTGAAGTGCCTCCTCCACGTAGCTTCTTTTCCATGTGTGTGGACGCACTTCTCTCACTCCCTCTCTCCTTCCTTCATTCTTTGTTTTCTCTTTTCGTGCGTGTGAGATAAAAGATTGCCCTGCTTTACCGCTTGTTTTCTTTTTCTTTTTTTTTTTTTGTTTGTGTTTGCTTTCAGCAACTGCGTGAGCACACACACACACACACGCGCAAGAGAGAAAAAAAAAAGAGGCGGAGCGGAAGACGAAGACAACAAATCATAACAAGAAGAATAATAAAAGACAACGATGGCGAACACCACAGCGCTTTTTAGAAATTACGTCAACTTCTACTCTTCCGCTTTTTTCTTTCTTTGCTTTTTGGCACCTTTTTCTTTCTTCTTTTGTCCAAATCGAGAACCTTCACAGTGGAGGAACACACAAATCACAACATCCAAAAAAGAAAAAGAAAGAGATGTGTGGAGGAGAGGGGACAATGCTCGAACGTGAGAGAAGAGAGAAAGAGAGAGAGATGGGGTTCGCTGGGAAAAGAGAGGAGAAACAACAGTGAAAAAAAAAAAAAAAAAAAGCATAAATGAAATAGGCAGAGGTACAAAGATATTTTTTTCTTAAAGGGGAGTACAGAACACAGTTTCTGCACACACATACACGCACACACACTGTTAGACTCTAATGACTAAGCAAAAAAGTAGAAGAAGACGAACAACAAAAGAAAGAACGAACCAGACAGGAAGAAAGGCCAATGCTCTTTTTTTCTTTTTTTTTAAGTCACCACGCGTGTGTGTTCTACACGCGCAGGGGAGGGGTCTCGATAGTTGGGCGTCCATCTTCCGCTTTTGTCACACCTTCCGTGAGTTCTCGAAAAGAAGAGGAAGAAAAAAAAATGTGAGAGAGAGAGATAGTAAGTGAAGAGAAAGAAGAAGAAAGGTGCCAATAATAGTAAAAAGCAAGACAAAAAAAAAAAAAAAACAGGGAAGACAGAGAAGAAGGAGAAAAAAAATGAAAACGGAGAAATACCCCACGCGGACACCGCAGCCGGCGTCCATTTTTTTTTTTTTGAATTCTTATCCTTTGCAGCCGCGAACGTAGAAAAGTGCGTGAGGACGAGGAAAAAAAAGCAAAAAAAAACAAAAACAAAAAGAATGAAGAAGAAAAGAAGAAAAAGATTTCAGCGTCGAAAAAAAAAATCATCACAGGGAAAGCGAGAGGGGAGGAAAGAAGAGAGAAGAAAAAAAGACAAAGCAAAAAAAAAAAAAAGAGTGAATGAATCTCTTTTCTTTTTCCTTTTTCTTTTCTCCATCGAAACCGCAAAACGCCACCGCTCTGTCTTCTCTCTCTCTGCGGAGTTCACTGACGTTTCGCTCCCTCTTTCTCCTCTTTCCTCTTGCCGAGAGCGTCCTAATCGGATGTTTCTAACAATACCCGGAAAAAAAAGAAATAAAAGAGATGCGAGGAAGAGAAAAAAAAAGAAGAGAAGAAAAAAAAAGGACCGTCGCCAATGAGAGAGAGAGAGAGAAGCCTTCTCTCTGTTCCTTACGCTTTTTTCTCCCGTTGCCTTTTTCTCTTTTCCTTTTCTTTCGTTTTTTTCTGTTCAGCACAGCTGTTGCTGCTGCCGCACGCGCTGAAGTGCGAGCTCAATCTTGGTGAGAATCTTCTTTCCAAAGTTCTTCTCCTTGATCTCTGGCACAATCTTCTCGAGCTCCACCAGCATGCCGGTTGCCATCGCCTCCTCCTGCAGGAGCTGCTGCTGCTGCTGCTGCTGGGCTGTGCGGAGCGCCTTCGGGGACGGCGATGAAAGATCAGTTGGGGCGAGGTTCAGTAGCGTCTGCACCACGTAGTTGCCATAGGGGTCGAGGGCGAGAACTTCGAGCTTCGTTCGACCAATGGACTCTGCGAGAGAGAGGGGCGGCCGCAACGACTGTTGCTGCTGCTGGTGGTGGTTGTTGGGCGCGGGCGCCGCTGTGCGGGGGCGGGTTTCGAATGCGCTCGTCGAGAACGTCGTGCAGGTCCGCCTCCGATGTGATGCGCTCAGAAGGCTCTCACACACCGCGCGAATTTCATCGGCTGACACGTAGCGCAGGACGGTCTCCACCACATTCGACGCGAACTTATCTCGGCAAAGAAAAAGATGCGTGGTTGAATTTTCGCAAAGACCATCTTCACGAAGGAGTAGTCGCCTTTCATGAAACACATCTCCACAAGGTGGTTCACGACGTAGTTGCCGTAGGGGTCGCAGGCAAGTGCAGGGCTGAGGTCAACGATGCGCGTGACCAGCACGTAAAGCAATTTTGGCTTGTGAGTGTCAATGAAGAAGGAGAGGACGGGGAGGAAGAAGAAAAAGAAGAAGAGGCACCCCCACTCCCTCGGCTCCGCGTGTGGGTCTTCTTGACGGTACAGAAACGTCTTGTCCGCGCCCTTCTCCCACATTGTTGGTTGTGCTGTTGCTGCTGCTGTTTCTGCTGTGGTGGCGGCGGCGGCGGCGTCGCGCAGGGCAGAAGGGGAAAGACCTCCGCAAAGAAGTCAATCGCTCTTCTGCATCGCGCAGCAGCCGTGGCGGTGGGTGCAGATGTAGTGGAGGTGCTGCAGGACAAAGTTCAAAAAGGGACGCATGCGAAGAAGATGCAGTCCGCCGGCGAGGGGACCATCGAGGAGAGGTTGCGGGCGGGATGGAAGGCTGTGCGCGGGCGATCCTCCCACGCCCATCCCGGCCGCCCCGCCGCCGCCGTTGCTGCTCATCGGTAGATAACGCGCGCGGAGATACGTTGCCATTTTGCTCAGCACATGGCCGCCGTTGGGGTCGGTGAGGAGCCGCATGAGGCTGTTCTTCTCGTCATGGAGCACGTCACCGGTGAAGGCAGACAGACTGCTGCTGTCTGTTGTTGTTGCCGCTGTTGCGGGACCCGTTTCGCGAGGCGTGAACGACTGGTTCTGAAACAGGGCGGTGAAGAGAAACGCCTCTTCGTCGTCCGTCATAATGGTCTCGATGAGCCGCTGCAGTGCAAACGTGCCGTGCGGCGAGCAGGCGATGGCGACGATGTTGTGCTTGAAGTCATTGGCCATGCGGTTCGCTCGCATCGGTGAGACATCCGTCTCGTCGGCACTCCCCCTTCTTGCGGCCGTCGCCGTCTTGCTCAGGATTGAGCACGCGCACCCTCTCCTTCTGTGGGGCAATTTCAAAGATCTTCTGGATTAAAAAGTTCCCGTAGGCATCCGACATAATCTGCGAAAAGTTGCTCTGCACCGCCTCGACAATGAGAGGGATGACGCGGGAACGGGAGAAGTTGATTTCCTTCTGCTCTTCGGAAAGATTCGCCCATTAAAAGGGGAGCATCGCACGTTGTTGCCACCACCACCACCGCCGCCGCTGCCGTTGTTGTTGCTTTCTTGCGCTCGGGCATATTCATTCTCGAAAAGCGAAAGACGCCTCGGGAACTCCTCTCGATCCTCCAGCGTGGTCGGCGCAAAGATTTCCTTTGTGAGGATGTTCTGCAGCTGGCGGCAACACAGTTGGTCGCGGCACATGCTGAGGATCTTGCTGGCGATGAAAGGCCTGATTTTGGCCTTGCTGTTGTTGTTGTTGCTGTTACCCTGCTGTTGTTACTCTCGCTTCCCTCGTTGGAAAGAGGGAGACCGCCTCCAGCACACAGCGGGACAACGGGGGAGAGAGTTCAAAGGGCTGGCGTTCGGCGAGGTCGTGTGGAGGTGGGCCGCGTTGGTTGCCGTTAGGGCTGTGCGCGGTCTGCGCAGAGTGGGGGCGAAGAGAAAACGGCTGAGGAATCGGCACGTTCTGCGGGACAAACGCGGAGGAAGGGCGCCGGTTGCCATGGGGGTGGCTGGACCCCAGCTGAGTCGCGATCGAAGACAAAAAGAGGGCGTCGTTGCGGTGCGGATGGTCCTGATGCTGCGGGCGGGTGTTTGCATGGGCTCTCTCGCGGGAGGGAGTGCTCTTCGTTTCGTTTCACCGTCATCATCAGAGGGGACTTCCGCGGCGGTGTTTGCAGTGACGGAGGGGGTCGACTGGTGGAGGAGGGCAGGCGGTCCGACGTGAGGATCCGCGGGACGCCCACTCTGCGGCGAGGCGGGAGACGCGTTGCCAAGTCCGGGATCGGGACGCGGGGGCGAGGGGAGCGTGAAGTACCGCAGCTTTACTTTCGTGCCGCCGCCATTGTTGTTATTTGTTGTTGTGGTGGTTGCTGCCCACGTCTCCGCCGCCGCCGCCGTTGCCGTTGCCCGCGTGGGAATGCGGCGTGGCCAGCTTCGAGTTGGGTGCCATGGGACGCAGCGAGGGCGGCGGGCCATACACTTCATCGCCAAGGCCGACCTCTCTTGCAAACAGCCCACCGTTGCCGCCGCCATTGTTATTGTTGCGTTGTTGTTGATTGCTGTTGTTGTTGGCGAACCGCTGACTGCCGTGCGAGGGTGGACGCTGCGAGAGCGGAGAGGCGTCGGCGGCGAGACTGATGACGGGGGCGGTGAATGAGCGGAGCGGCTCCTGCAGCGTCGATGCCTTGCGACCGCTTTCCTTTCCGTCGCTGTTCAGATTCGCCACCGCTGCCGCCGTCGGTGGGGGAAAGCGTTGAAGAAAGGGCGTGGCGTACTGAACGTGCAGCGCGGGGCTCGTCGCACTGCCGCCGGGCGTCGGCGAGGGCAGATAGAGCAGCGGGGAGTGCGTCTGCCTGCTTGCCTCGCCTGTTGCTGCTGTTGTCGTGCCGCTCTCGATCGGCGAGTGGGTCCGGCCGCCCGTCTCTCTGCCGTCTGCGAGAGAGACAGACCGCGTCGGGTGGGTCTCCTCTTGGCTGCACCACAACGATCTGCAGTCCACCGCCGTTGTTGGGCCTCGACTCCCTTCGAGGGCGGCCGTGGAAAAGGCCTCGGCAAGAGAGGAGAAGAGCAACGTGTTGTTGTCGGGCAAGAGGCCGCCATTGTTCGCAGCGGCAGCAGTGGGAAATCCGTCGCTCCCTGTCACCTTAAAGTTGCTCTCTTGAACCCCAGCCGCGTGGTACGTGTCACTCAAAGGCTGAAGCTGTGACGTGCGCCCATCACAATTCGCCGTCGGGGCGGTGGAGAAAAAGGGCAGCGGCAGCCGCTCCGTCGGTGTGCGCGGAGGAAGCGGTGAGACCGTTTTGCCAACAGTTGGCGGCGTTGCCGCCTGTCGCGGATACGAAGGCGCCGCGGCTCTTTCGTTTTCAAACATCTTTGGTGGCACGTCGCGGTTCAGTGGGGAGAAAAGCGTCTGCGAGAGGGTGTACGTTTGAGTGGGTCGTCGTGCCTTTCCCTTCCGTCTCCGCCCCTGCCGAGGCGTTTTTGTCGATGTCGTGGCCGCTGTGGTGGCCGTTGCTCTCGTCGCCTTCGTTCTGGTGAAGAAAACAATTTGCGTTGTAGAGGCTGAATTTGGTGCTTTTCAACTGTTGTTGTTGTTGTTGTTGTGCCACCACTCGGTGGGTTCATGAAGTAGTACGGCGAGGGATACGCCCCGACGGGTGTTGTGTGGGTGGAGGTCCGCGAGGGCGTGGCAGTCCCCGCGGCAGGGGCAACGGCAGCAGAGGTCAGAAGTTTCTCAAAGTGGTGAAACGTCGTTTTCTCCATCGCGGCGGCTGCGGCTGCTGCATCGGTAGTGAGCGGCGCCGGCTGTGGACGCGGGGAGCTCTGGCCGTCGTCCGGCAGCGCCTGAACTTTGGAGAGGAGCTCAAGCAGCTCTGCGTTTTCTGATTCCTGGTACATGAGGAAAGAAAAAAAGGAAAGAGAGAAAAAAGAGGTGGGAGAGGAACTGTGTAGAAAAAAAAAAAGAAGAAATCTGAAATGGAAAGAAAAAAAAAGGAAAAGGGGGGGGGGAAGAAGTAATAGTACGCGTGTGGTGTCTATCCAAATAACACGCACAAAAAAAAGAAGAAGAAAAAGAAAAAAAAAAAAGAAAGGGGAAAACCACCACCACCACAACACTAACTGGCGGGTCTGATGTGCAAAAAGAGAAAAAAAAACAAAAACCAAGGAGAACAGAAATTAAAAGCAAAAGAGAGAGAGAGAGTGACAACGACAAGAGAGCAAGAGAGAGAGAGAAATACAAGGACAACACAAAAAAAGAAAAAAAAGGGAGAGAAATAAACAAAAACAAAGAGAGAGAAAAAGAGAACGCCGGAAAAAGACAGTTTTTTGGTAGCCTGTGAAAGCACAAAAACTTCTCTTTTTTTTTTTTAATTGCTTGTTTTTTTTTTCTGTTGAAATGACAAATAGAGAAGAACACACACACACACACTGTACCGTGAGGGAATCTAAACAACTAAAAGAGGAAGAAAAAGAGAGAGAGAAAAAAAAAAAAGAAAGAAAAAAATGAAAGACAGAAACTGGTGAAAAACGTCGGTTTTCGGTGAGTGAGTGAGTTGAGGGGTGAACAAAGAGAGTGAGAGAGATAGAGCTAAAAATAGATAGAGATAGAAATAGAGAAAGAGAGATCCGTCTTCTTCTTGTTCTCTTTTTTTTTTTTAGCTTTGTGTGTGAGAAACGTATGCGTACGAATGGAGAAATCCACAAGTGACTTTTTGCTTTAGTTTTTTTTTAATTTTTTTACTTAGAGAAAAAACGTTTTTTTTTTTTCCTTTTAAAATTTTCTTCCGTCGTTTTTCTAAGAGCTCTTCGTTTAAAACCAAACAAAAAGAGAGAGAAAAAGAAAGAAAAAAAAGAAAAAAAAAAAAAGAGGGCGCGCAACAAAAAGAAGAAGAAAAAAAGAAAGAAGAAGACAATGGCGACAGTAACAACACCCGCTAAAAAAAAAAGAGAAAGAAAGAGACGGTTCTCGTGCGTTAAGCAACCCAATAGGGAAAACTCTGTCTGTGTAGTGAGACGAAAAAAAGAGAAAAAAAAAAGAGAGAGTGAGAGAAGAATAGACGCAACAGCAAATGTATGCAACTAAAAGAGAGAGAGAAAAGAAAAAAGAAAAAAATGAGGTTTAAGTGAGAGAGAAAAAAAAGAAAAAGAAAAGAAAAAAAAATGAAGAGAAGTTGATGAAAGGAGAGGAGAGAGGGGAGAAGAAAAGGAGGGCCAACCAGTGGATGCACGCACTGGAGAAAGCTTTAATGCGTGTTTTCACTTTTCTCTTTTTTTCTTTTCCTTTTTTCTTTCTGTAAACGAATACTCCTGAAGATGAAGTGTGAAAGCACACAGAAAAACGCTCTGTCTTCTCTCCTTTTTTTTTTTTTTTTGTGTGTGTTCACCTCTCTTTGATCGACCGCTGAGATATAAATATAAAAAAAAAAAAAAAGGTGTGCGTGTGTGTGTTGTGTGTTGTGTGTGTGTATGCCCAGATATAGAGAGAAAAAAAAAAAAAAGAAGAAAAAAAAACAACAATAGCAAAAAAAAAAAGGACATTCGGTAGAAATGCACGCTGCTTTTTTGCAAGAGTTTGCCAACAGAACTGAGAAAAAGAGAAAAAAAAAAAAAAAAAGAAACAAGCTCTCTCTATCTAGATATTTAGAGATATATCTCTTCTTCTGTGTGTGTGTCTGTGTGTGTGTGGATGGGGCCGACAGGAAGACGAAAAGTCAAAAGGCGGAGTTGTGAGAGAGAGAAAAAAAGAAAGAAGTTTTTGGAGAAATCTCAAAATGAAAAGAGAAGAAAAAAGATTCTAATGATTTTTTTATCTTTTTGTTTTTTCTTTCTCTTCTTCCTCTTCTCCGTGGGGGACTGACGAAACGAACCGACAACAACAGCTCCAATCAAAAAAAAAAGGAAAAAAGGACAACAACAACTTTTTTTTTTTTTGCCTTTTCTGCTTTTTTTGGCTTCGGGAAGAGAGAGAGAAAAAAGAGAAAGAGAGACACACAGCGAGAGAGAGAGCGACAGAAACCACCACCACCACAACAATAAAAAACACAAGAAGTCAATAATAATAATAATAATAATAATAATAGAACTCAAAAAAAGGAAAAAAAAATGCGTGTGTGTGTGGAACGTCGTCCAGTGCCCTTCTTCGTCGAATGATCTCTCTTCACCTTTTTTTCTCTTTTTCTTTTCTTTTGTCTTTTCAATGCAAAAGAGAGAAAAAGAGCGTGGGATTGAGCGTGAAGGTCCAATGAGCAAGAAAAAAAAAAGAAAAAAAAGCAATGAACAGAAAAAAAAAAAGAAAAAGAAAAAACAAAAAATGAAAACAACAAATAACAATAATACTCAACAACAACAACAAAAAAAAAAAGCCGCACAAAGAGGGAACTGTTGACAAGAGGAGAAAAGAGAGGGGAAAAAGGGGGAGGGAGAGAACGCCGCTGTCTAATGGGAACAGAAAAGAGAGAGAGAGAGAGAGAGAGAGAGAGAGATGTGTGTGTGTGTGTGTGTCTGCAGGACACGAAAAGAGGAGAGGTCATAGGACCACTAACGGGGGAGACAAAAAAAGTGTCTCTCTCAAGTCCATGAAGCGTACACACTACTTTGCTATTCTTCTGTTCTTTTTTTCATTTCTCCTTTTGAAGGATCGTAGCTGCGTCTGCATCCTCTCTCTCGTTGTGTCGTTGTGTTCGTAGAGTTCAAAAATGAAGCAACAAACAAAGCCCCCAAAAGCAAATCAACCACCACCGCCACAACAGCAAAAAAAAAAATGAAGAGGCGCACCCATGGAAAAAAAAAAAACGTTCTTTCGTTCGTCCTTCTTTCTCTCTCTCTCTTTTTCTCTTTTTCTTTCTTCTCTCTCTCTCTTTTTTGCTCATCGCTTTGTGTGAGAGGTGATGCTTTTTTTTTTTCAAAAAAAGAGTTGTCCGGCGATGCGACTTTGTGCCTCGACCATTTGCTTTCCCATCTCATTCAACGCCTCGTAGCACTCCCACAGCGCCGTGTCATCGTCGTGGATGGTGTAAGGGTTTGCTTCCAGGCACAACAAAGGAGGAAGAAAAAAAGGGAAAAAAAGAAAAGAAGAGGGGAGGGTGGGCAACAAAAGCGACGAAATTTGGGTTTTTTCATGCCTTCCCTCCCCCTCCCCCCTCCTTCCGGGGGAATTTGGGGGGCGTCTTTACCCCTTGAGGGCGGGGTCTTTGCCCTTCCGGTTCC
>NW_026091444.1:0-7363 GCF_024586455.1 Bactrocera neohumeralis
GTAAGGGGCATTTTTTTTTTAATTTCCAATTACCCCTGTCGGGGGGCCAAGCCTTCAACCACGCATTTTGGGCCCCTTTTTTTTTCTGTCTACAGATGGTCTGCCCCCTTTAATTCTCGGTATCTATCCCATCCCGCACGTGGGGTCGATCGAATTTTGGGGGTAGGGGAAACCCTTTTTTCTCCACTGGGGGGCACCCCCGTCGACCAGTTTTTTTGCCTTTCCGGGAAAAACCGGGTTTGGATGCAGCTCGTAAGGAGTTTGAAATGCCGTCCCCCAGTTCCCTTATACCGAGGGATGAAAATGGGTTCCCCAGGAAAAAAGGGGGTGGGAAATAAAAAACGTTTTGGGAGCCCCGGGTTTTGATTGAGGGGTTTTCAAAATCAACCCTTCCCTTTTGTTTTTTGGGGGGCATTTTTTCACAGAGGCGGGGGGCGAATTTTTGGCTGCAAAAAGATGGTCCGAGCCCAAAGTTGGACCCCCGGGGGCCCCAAATCAAAACACTTGGGGGAGTGTCTTCCCTATCACAAAGAAGACTGGTTGGTGTTTTGGGTCCGGGAAAAAGCCAGGAAACTTGATGAATTTTTTTCTGGAAACCCAGTACTACAGAAACCATATTTGGGGCCCCGGGGAAAAATCGACCCGCCCAACCCCCTTTTGGGGATGTTTCCCCGGGGGAGGCTGAATTTACCCAACCCAAAGGCCCAAAAATAATTTTTGCCCACCCTGGCGTTAAAGGGCGCCAAGCACGGGTTTTACACGTGGCGGGGGTCTTTTCATAAAAGGGGTTCCGGGGACTTTTTTAAAAAGGGACCCTTTTGGGCACGTTGTTTCCTTTCACCAGGGGTTTTGGGGGAAAAAAAACAGGAATGTTGAAGAACCTCGCTTTGATGGGATTGTTTCTTGCCTTATTCACCGGAGTAAAAGGGTAGACTTTGGGGGGGAGTCTCTTCCCCCCAAAACGAACCCACACCAAACCTTTGGGGGGCCTTTTTATGGCCCCTGGTAAATTGTCAACAAGGACCACTGTCTTTCCTTTTCCCCTCCATCGCATTTTTGGGCGGGCGGTGATGTCAGCCTTTTTTTTTTACGAGGACATCAACCCCCGCCGGGGACCTTCCCCAAATTGGGACCGGACATTCCAGGTGGGGTCCCGGGGAAAGGCCCCATTTTTTGCCATGGTTTTTCCCTCAAAAAAAGGGGTTTCTCCCTAAGGGGTTTTGGGCGCTTTTTAGGGTAGGGAGTGGGGGTCCCAAACCCAGCGCACAACCCATGCAGGGGACCCCTTTTACTTTTTTCTTACCCCTTTTTGAAGGAAAAATTTTTAGGGTCCCAGAGGAAAAACTTTGGGCAAAAACCAAACTGAGCTGCTTGAGTATAAAAACGAATCGTTTTTGGACCCCCAAATGAATTGGGGTCGGGGAACCCCACTTTTGGGGAAATTCTTTCACATGACCCCATCCTCCCGGGCAATCACATTCAGGTAAAAAATTTGATTTTTTAAGATAATTAACTTTCTTCATCTTGCTGAAGTTGATATAAAGCCATAACGGCAGTGCTTTTGGAGGAATTCGACAATCTTGTATTCAGGAATTAAGTCGATTTGCTTGTATATACACATTTAGTAGTCGATATTGAGTTGCCATAAATCACTAATTTAACATATTTAAGTCAATTAACCTTCTTCATCATACTAAAGTTGATATAAAGCCATAATAGCAGTGCATTTGGAAGAATTCGATAATTTTATATTCAGGTATAAAGTCGAATTTCTTGTACATACACATTTGGCAGTCGATATTGAGTTGCTTCAAATCATTAACATCAAATATTTAACTTAGTTAGCCTTCTTCATCTTGCTGAAGTTGACATAAAGCCATAACGGCAGTGCATTTGGAAGAATTCGACAATCTTATATTCAGGTATAAAGTCGATTTTCTTTTATATACACATTAAGCAGTCGATACTGAGCGGCCTTAAATCATTAATTTAAATATTTAAGTTAATTAACCTTCTTCGTCTTACTGAAGTTGACATAAAGCCATAACGGCAGTAAATTTGGAGGAATTCGACAATCTTATATTCAGGTATAAAGTCGATTTTCTTTTATATACACATTTAGCAGTCGATATTGAGTTGCTTCAAATCATTAAGATCAAATATTTAAGTTAATTAACCTTCTTCATCTTACTGAAGTTGACATAAAGCCATAACGGCAGTAAATTTGGAAGAATTTGACAATCTTATATTCAGGTATAAATTCGATTTTCTTGTATATACACATTTAGCAGCCAATATTGAGTTGCTTCAAATCAATAACATCAAATATTTAAGATAATTAACCTTCTTCATCTTGCTGAAGTTGATATAAAGCCATAACGGCAGTGCTTTTGGAAGAATTCGACAATCTTATATTCAGGTATAAAGTCGATTTTCTTTTATATACACATTTAGCAGTCGATATTGAGTTGCTTCAAATCATTAAGATCAAATATTTAAGTTAATTAACCTTCTTCATCTTACTGAAGTTGACATAAAGCCATAACGGCAGTAAATTTGGAAGAATTCGAAAATCTTATATTCAGGTATAAAGTCGATTTTCTTGTATATACACCTTTAGCAGTAGGTATTGAGTTGCTTCAAATCATTAGCATCAAATATTTGAGTTGCTTCAAATCATTAACATCAAATATTTAAGATAATTATTTTTTGTATATACACATTTATTCTTAACATCAAATATTGTTGATTAGCCTTCTTCATCTTTGAAGTTATAAAGCCATAACGGCAGTGCTTTTGGAAGAATTCGACAATCTTATATTCAGGTATAAAGTCGATTTTCTTGTATATACACATTTAGCAGTCGATATTGAGTTGCTTCAAATCATTAACATCAAATATTTAAGATAATTAACCTTCTTCATCTTGCTGAAGTTGATATAAAGCCATAACGGCAGTAAATTTTGGAGGAATTCGACAATCTTATATTCAGGTATAAATTCGATTTTCTTTATATACACATTAAGCAGTCGATATTGAGTTGCTTCAAATCATTAACATCAAATATTTGAGTTAATTAGCCTTCTTCATCTTGCTGAAGTTGACATAAAGCCATAACGGCAGTGCATTTGGAAAAATTCGACAATCCTATATTTCGGTATAAAGTCGATTTTCTTGTATATACACATCAAGCAGTCGATATTGAGTTGCTTCAAATCATTATCATCAAATATTTAAGTTAATTAGCCTTCTTCATCTTGCTGAAGTTGACATAAAGCCATAACGGCAGTGCATTTGGAAGAATTCGACAATCTTATATTCAGGTATAAAGTCGATTTTCTTGTATATACACATTTAGCAGTCGATATTGAGTTGCTTTAAATCATTAGGAACAAATATTTAAGTTAATTAACCTTCTTCATCTTACTGAAGTTGACATAGAGCCATAAGTCGGCAGTGCATTTTGGTTAATTAGCTTTCTTCAAGAAGTTCGGCAGTGCATTTGGAAGAATTCTCTATATTCAGGTATAAAGTCGATTTTCTTGTATATACACATTTAGCAGTCGATATTGAGTTGCCTTAAATCATTACTTTAACAGATTTTTGTTAATTAACCTTCTTCATCTTGCTGAAGTTGACATAAAGCCATAACGGCAGTGCATTTGGAAGAATTCGACAATCTTATATTCAGGTATAAAGTCGATTTTCTTTTATATACACATTTAGCAGTCGATATTGAGTTGCTTCAAATCATTAACATCAAATATTTAAGTTAATTAACCTTCTTCATCTGCTGAAGTTGACATAAAGCCATAACGGCAGTGCATTTGGAAGAATTCGACAATCTTATATTCAGGTATAAAGTCGATTTTCTTGTATATACACATTTAGCAGTCGATATTGAGTTGCTTCAAATCATTAGGATCAAATATTTAAGTTAATTAGCCTTCTTCATCTTGCTGAAGTTGACATAAAGCCATAACGGCAGTGCATTTGGAAGAATTCGACAATCTTATATTCAGGTATAAAGTCGATTTTCTTGTATATACACATTTAGCAGTCGATATTGAGTTGCTTCAAATCATAACATCAAATATTTAAGTTAATTAACCCTTCTTCATCTTAAAGTTGATATAAACATAACGGCAGTGCTTTAAGAATTGACAATCTTATATTCAGGTATAAAGTCGGTTTTCTTGTATATACACATTTAGCAGTCGATATTGAGTTGCTTCAAATCAATATTATCAAATATTTAAGTTAATTGGCTTCCTTCATCTTACCGAAGTTGACATAAAGCCATAACGGCAGTGCATTTGAAGAATTCGACAATCTTATATTCAGGTATAAAGTCGATTTTCTTGTATATACACATTTAGCAGTCGATATTGAGTTGCTTCATTTTCTTGTAAATCATTAAGATCAAATATTTAAGTTAATTAACATTCTTCATCTTACTGAAGTTGACATAGAGCCATAATGGCAGTGCATTTGGAAGAATTCGACAATCTTATATTCAGGTATAAAGTCGATTTTCTTGTATATACACATTTTGTAGTCGAGATTGAGTTGCCTTAAATCACTAATGTAACATGTTTAAGTTAGTTAGCCTTCTTCATCTTGCTGAAGTTGACATAAAGCCATAACGGCAGTGCATTTTGAAGAATTCGACAATCTTATATTCAGGTATAAAGTCGATTTTCTTGTATATACACATTTAGCAGCCAATATTGAGCTGCTTCAAATCAATAACATCAAATATTTAAGATAATTAACCTTCTTCATCTTGCTGAAGTTGATATAAAGCCATAACGGCAGTGCTTTTGGAAAAATTTGACAATCTTATATTCAGGTATAAAGTCGATTTTCTTGTATATACACATTTAGCAGTCGATATTGAGTTGCTTCAAATCATTAACATCAAATATTTAAGTTAATTAACCTTCTTCATTTTACTGAAGTTGACGTAAAGCCATAACGGCAGTGCATTTGGAAGAATTCGACAATCTTATATTCAGGTATAAAGTCGATTTTCTTGTATATACACATTTAGCAGTCAATATTGAGTTGCTTCAAATCATTAGCATCAAATATTTTAGTTAATTAGCCTTCTTCATCATGCTGAAGTTGACATAAAGCCATAACGGCAGTGCATTTGGAAGAATTCGACAATCTTATATTCAGGTATAAAGTCGATTTTTTTTATATACACATCAAGCAGTCGATATTAAGTTCCTTCAAATCATTATCATCAAATATTTAAGTTAATTAGCCTTCTTCATCTTGCTGAAGTTGACATAAAGCCATAACGGCAGTGCATTTGGAAGAATTCGACAATCTTATATTCAGGTATAAAGTCAATTTTCTTTTATATACACATTTAGCAGTCGATATTGAGTTGCTTTAAATCATTAGGAACAAATATTTAAGTTAATTAACCTTCTTCATCTTACTGAAGTTGACATAATTCCATAACGGCAAAGCATTTGGAAGAATTCGACAATCTTATATTCAGGTATAAAGTAGATTTTCTTGTATATACACATTTTGTAGTCGATATTGAGTTGCCTTAAATCAATAATGTAACATATTTAAGTTAATTAGCTTTCTTCATCTTGCTGAAGTTGACATAAAGCCATAACGGCAGTGCATTTGGAAGAATTCGACAGTCTTGTATTCAGGTATAAAGTCGATTTTCTTTTATATACACATTTAGCAACCGATATTGAGTTTCTTCAAATTATTAACATCAAATATTTAAGTTAATTAGCCTTCTTCATCTTGCTGAAGTCGACAAAAAGCCATAACGGCAGTGCATTTGGAAGAATTCGACAATCTTATATTCAGGTATAAAGTCGATTTTCTTTTATATACACATTTAGCAGTCGATATTGAGTTGCTTCAAATCATTAGGATCAAATGTTTAAGTTAATTAACCTTCTTCATCTTGCTGAAGTCGACAAAAAGCCATAACGGCAGTGCATTTGGAAGAATTCGACAATCTTATATTCAGGTATAAAGTCGATTTTCTTGTATATACACATTTAGTAGTCGATATAGAGTTGCTAAATCACTAATTTATCATATTTAAGTTAATTAACCTTCTTCATCTTACTGAAGTTGACATAAAGCCATAACGGCAGTGCATTTGGAAGAATTTGACAATCTTATATTCAGGTATAAATTCGATTTTCTTGTATATACACATTTAGTAGTCGATATTGAGTTGCTTCAAATCATTAATTTAACATATTTAAGTTAATTAACCTTCCTTATCTTACTGAAGTTGACATAAAGCCATAACGGCAGTGCATTTGGAAAAATTCGACAATCTTATATTCAGGTATAAAGTCGATTTTCTTTTATATACACATTTAGCAACCGATATTGAGTTTCTTCAAATCATTAACATCAAATATATAAGTTAATTAACCTTCTTCATTTTACTGAAGTTGACATAAAGCCATGACGGCAGTGCATTTGGAAGAATTCGACAATCTTATATTCAGGTATAAAGTTGATTTTCTTGTATATACACATCTAATAGTCGATATTGAGTTGATTCTAATCATCAACATGAAATAGTTAAGATAATTAACCTTCTTCATCATGCTGAAGTTGACATAAAGCCATAACGGCAGTGCATTTGGAAGAATTCGACAATCTTATATTCAGGTATAAAGTCGATTTTCTTGCAAATACACATTTAGCAGTCAATATTGAGTTGCTTAAAATCATTAACATCAAACATTTAAGTTAATTAACCTTCTTCATTTTACTGAAGTTGACATAAAGCCATAACGGCAGTGCATTTGGAAGAATTCGACAATCTTATATTCAGGTATAAAGTCGATTTTCTTGCATATACACATTTAGCAGTCGATATTGAGTTGCTTCAAATCATTAACATCAAATATCTAAGTTGATTAACCTTCTTCATTTTACTGAAGTTGACGTAAAGCCATAATGGCAGTGCATTTAAAAAAATTCGACCACCTTATATTCAGGTATAAAGTCGATTTTCTTGTATATACACATTTAGCGGTCAATATTGAGTTGCTTCTAATCATTAGCATCAAATATTTTAGACAATTAGCCTTCCTCATCATGCTGAAGTTGACATAAAGCCATAACGGCAGTGCATTTGGAAGAATTCGACAATCTTATATTCAGGTATAAATTCGATTTTCTTGTATATACACATTTAGCAGCCAATATTGAGTTGCTTCAAATCAATAACATCAAATATTTAAGATAATTAACCTTCTTCATCTTGCTGAAGTTGATATAAAGCCATAACGGCAGTGCTTTTGGAAGAATTCGACAACCTTATATTCAGGTATAAAGTCGATTTCCTTTATAT
>NW_026091445.1:0-9961 GCF_024586455.1 Bactrocera neohumeralis
CATTAATTTTTGTTCTGTCACTTTCCTTTATTTTATTCACAATTATTGTTATATTTATTCCAAGAAACGAGCATCTCACTTACCCTTCCATTGGATTTGAATAGATTAAAATTAGGTTCAGGTTCTTCCGGTTAGTTGATCGGGCCAAAGGTTGTCTCTTCTTAAAGTCCACGTTGAGTCCAAGTAGTTGATTGTTGTTGATTTTAAGTGAGCCAGCTATCGTAGTCACACGAGTCGAGTTAAGAACTTTATATTTTTCTATTAAACTTTTCACTCGCGTGCCCCACGTTGGGCGCCAATTATTCAAATGTATTGTTCAATTTTTAAATTATTTTATTTGCCGTCATCTCGGCTTAGTTGTCAAGTATAAAGTGCGACTTAAAATTATTCCTAACTTAGCTCAAGCCACCAACCCGCATCGCGTTGTGGCTCCTCTGCTGACGTTTTGCTGACCTTGCGCCTCGTGCATGGTGTTTGTTTACTTTGATGTCTGGCCAATGTTCTCACGCAAAATGTGCTGACTTAGCGACATGTGCAGAGTGGTAGGCTCTTATTACGACGGGAATTAGGGTGTGTCGTTTCCTCGCGATAACTTGTATATGGGGTATTCCATACCAAATCGACCACTTTTGAACCCGACCCCTTTAGATTTTGCTGAAACTTATCCATCCTTTTCTACCCTTTGAAAAACAGTTTTGAGAATTTTTTCAAAATATTTTGTCCAACTTCAAAAAAGTTATGAATTTTTCAAAAAAATGGTTTTTTATTTTCAAATGGCCATAACTTTTGTAGAAATTGACTTTTGGGGACCTTTTTTTTTAAATTTTTGTTTTTGAATGAACGTTTCGAAAAAATACACGAAAAAAATTTAACACGATCAATTATATAAAATAATCGGTTTTTTTAAGTAAAATCGTCATTTTTTTTTGGAAGCTCGCCATTTTTTTTTGTTTTTTCTTCAAAAAAAAACTTCAATTAATTTGACAGCTATCCCTGCTAATTCCAAAGTGGGCCGATTTTTTTTATATTTTTTATATGTTTTTCATTTTCGAAAATTTGACAATTTGGATCTCCTCTGTCGGGATCATATTCACAGATCCATAACTCGTCACCTGTGATTACGTTATTCAAAAATTGGGGGTCACTTTCACGCATGTTCAAATTTTCTAGGCCCACCTCCACTCGCCGCAGTGAGCACTTTTGGGACCATCTTCGCGCACACCTGCCCTCCAAAAAGGCCTGGTGACACTGAAAACACACCACTTCTTACTGAAGCAACATCGGGTAAGCCCGCTTGATCACATCAAACCTCTTTGTCACAGATTTAGCGAGTTTCACACAGAATTCAATTCTGTTAAGAACACAAACTAATAATTTCGAACACATTATTTGATGTTAAAACAAATTGGATAAATAGTTAATGCCAAGAAATTAAAAGATTACAATTTTTACATGATACCTTTCATTTACACAAAAATTGAAAGAAGCCGCAGGTATTCATCGTAAAAAGCCGAACTCAAACCTGATAAATGAAAACAATGAGGTAGTATTTGTCAAAAGAAAAGTAAATGGAAGCAATATATTGAAAACGTTTTTACGGATAACAGTAAATTGAACCAGAACCTTCATCTCCATCGCAGAACAATTGGCAATTATAATACGAAAGGCGAAATAGAGAGAGCTATAGTACAATCAATGAAAAATTACGAGCCAACAGGTTCGAGTACTAAAAGGGAGCCCTTTGATCAATCGGCTTCGAATTTCTTAGTAATGATATCTCTCAGCTGAAGTAGCGCGATTGAGTAGATGCGATATAATCGAACTTGCTGTTTGTAAGTTTATGTTAACATTAATTTTGAGTCGCTCTATGAACTTGAGCATGTAAGCGATTACCCTGAGGGTTGGGGGGTACGATGAAAATCGTTCAAGGATTTCAGCATCATCCAATGTTGCGTGAAAGGAGTCGATCTTTCGACTTTCTGGGAAAAATATACGTGTTCCATTCATGTGGTGGGTTTTAACCAAGCAAATACAATCTAGGTATCAAATTGGAGATATAATTTTTATTTTGCCATGCTTAGGTGCGTACCACATAGTTCCAGTCGTGGTTGACTTATTGTTTTTAGAGATGCCACCTTTGCTTTGGCAACTAGTAAGTGGCTTGTGGTCGCATTGTCGCTTTGTGTGTGAACATAGTGGTGCAGTATGCTTTCTCAGAGGCGTCACAAACGCGCCGTGCAGTTCGGCAATGTGCTCTGGGACATAATTTACCTATCGCCCTTCTGTTTTGAGAGCTGCGCTAGTGACTCGTATGCTTGTGGAAGACTGTGACCTCCCGACAGGACAACGTCTACATACATTTCTGTTTTTAACACCTGGGTTTCCAGAGGAAACTCTGACTTGCTGTTTACTGCTAAATCGGGGAGTATTCGAATGGCTAAATATGGATCACAGTTCACGCCAAAGGTCATTCATTTTAGATTGTAGTCGCGTAGTGGACTATAGGGGGACTTTAGGAAAATAATTCGCTGAAAACCTTGATCGTCTTCATGTATGACTATACATTTTTTTGACGTCCCCGTTGCATACGTATTTGAATATACTCCGATTTGTTGGGAAACCTTTATTTTACTGGTAATCCGACCATTATCTGATCTAGTAGTTGTGGCTTTGTAAAAGTTTTTACAATAAAGATCCTAAGGGATTGCAATTGAAATTGGGAGAGTTCTTCTAACTCCCAAAATTTTCTCAATTGTGTTTTCCTCAACTTGTGTTGCGATTGTGACAACTGGATCCGTAACTAATCCGCTTAGAATAGAACTGAAAATAAAATCTATTTCAGCATGGCAGTTGTAGTTAAGATCTGCTAACTTAAATTGTGGAACATTGGGTAAAGGCTTGATATTTATAGTATATGATAGCTTGGAAGCATATTTGTTAGTTACTTTAAAACTATAGCTTCTGCTTGAACTCTTTTATCCGCTTGGGGGTTTCTGAACTACTCTTCTGCTCATCCTGTATTTGCAAATTTCGCTTTTTTTGATGGCAGTTGTAGTCTATTTTATGCCCTGGATGTAAATGATCGTTGTGATCCTTCCTTTTGTTTTTACGAAATAGTTGCGGTCGATAATATTATATTTTTGAATTTCCCGCAAAATTCGTGTTTATGCCCTCCTACAACACCTATATTTATTCTGCTAAGATGCTATTCAAATTGTTGTTGCTACTGGCTTGGGGCCTGTGGAAGCTTTTATAAGGTCGTGTTGAATACCTTTCGGTTAAGTTATTGTTTTGTCTACCCTTTCTGTGATTTCGTACTGGGTGATGACATCTATTGCTCTTACAATAATGACGACTTTTCTGTTAATGCTGCGGTGCACACATTTACCAGAATTGGGTCCCAGTTGTCTTTGAGAATGGTTTGTGCCGATAAAACCGAAAAACAGTTGGAAACAGTGAAATGAAATTTGATAAATTCTTCACTTGTTTCCTTTTGAATGTTTGGCAAGTTCATCAGTATCGTTATTTGCATATCCACCAATATTCTGTCGTTTTCGTATCTTGATTTCAGATCTTCTCAAGCTATATTGAAATTGTCGTAATTTAATGCGAACTGTTTTGCTATGACGCTTGCTTGAAATTTTGTTTTGTATCGGAGGTAATACTATTTTTGTGCATTTGATAATTTTGGGTGGTTTCTGTAAACGGCTGTGAACATGTCCCAGAAGGACGGCCATTGTGTGTAAATCTTGCGGGCACCTTGAGGTGAATGCTTGAACTTGTCTCTTGACTTTTTACTTCTGGCATCTCTACTCTCGAAAGTGTAGGTGCAATTGCTTTAATTAACAATTGATCAGCAATCATTGCTTTTGCAAGTGTACATTTCAAAAATTCAAATTCAAAAAAAAAAATAATAATTTAGTTTTTTTCGAATCTGTGATCTTTTAGAAAAAGTTCAATTTATGAAATAAGCTCTCCCAGTGTAAGCTGATTGAGTTTAACGAAATTTGTGATTGCAAAGCCAAATCTTTTGAAAATAAAAGAATTTATAATACGTTTATTTTGTTTTGTTTTAATCGGATCAAATCAAATAGCGTGTTTCGTTGTAATTCATCTCGAAAATAGTACAGAATTAATTTATCTAATTATTATTGAATTTTATTAATTTTATTAACTTGTTTTGTGTTTGTATGTCTTCTTGGGTATACCTGTAAGCGAATCATTTTGCATGTATTTGTACGTATTGCAAATGAGCTCGTATAAGAGATCAATGCACTTTGTACATAAATACATTCCCGCTCATAAAAAGCCGATCGAAAATATCTTCGCAATTCTGTGATTTTCTAGGTTTTTAGGGAAAATCCCGTTATCAAATGTCAGTTATTTTTATTTCTGAATGATTGTTGGGGTTGAAGTACAAAATTTTAATTGAATTTAATATTATATTTTGAGTAATTGGTGAAGTAAGTCAATTTAAAGTGAAAACGATAGTTTTGACTGCAAAGCAGAAAAAAAATATTATTGTGTTTAAAAAGCAACAGATGACAAATGTTGATATTTCTCAAAAAGTTGGTTCTAACGAATCATCAGTGAGGAGGTTTTGGGATAAATATTTGAAAACTGACAGTGTCCTCCGCCAGGACGGAGTTCCAAGGAAGATGAATCAACTGGAAGACAGGGACTTGGTGCGAATATCTGTGATAGGCCGCTTTAAAACTGCCCAGAAATTGTTGCGGAGCTTAAAGATGTTCATCGAATAAAGTAGCTCAACTAAAAATAATTCGAATGCCCGAAGAACTGCAAAATGACCGCTTCTTACAGCAAAAATGCGTCTTGCCCGTCTAAATTGGCAAATTGATCCAGAAATGAATGGAGTTGTATTGTGTTTGCAGACGAATGCAAAATAAACCTTATTAAGCTAGATACGAGAGTCATGGTTAATCGCAGGGTCAATGAACGAGACAGGGATCAATGTGTACAGAGTACTGAGGATAAGTAATTTTTCAAGATGATTCTGCACCGTGTCATCAGTCAAAGTCGGTAACATTAATATTTTCTTTCACGAATAATTTTTAAGTTCAATACCCACTAACTATTACAAATAAACTTTTTGCTTTGCAAAGGTGAACGAATATAAAGATATTTTGGGGATTGAGTCTCTTCCATGGTTTGGAAACAGCCCTGATCTTATCACTATTGAGAACTTTTGGGCAGTTATAAGGCACAAAATTCGACACCATAAACCAAATTGCATTCAAAAATTGAAGGACAGTGTCGAATTTACTTGCTGTAATGAAATTTCTTCAGACTTAATTATCAAATTATACAAAACGGTTACAAAGTGTTATGAAGGCAAAATGCGGCCACAACCTCTATTAAGAAAAAAGTAACTTTGTGTCAAATCAAAATAGAGGAAAAACACTTTAAAAGTATAAAATGCAAATATTTAGGCCCGTTTTGTTGCTTAAAAACTTGTTTTCTTCTCCATTTTCCATAAGCATTTCTATAATAGGAATCTTAGTTGTTTTCTTTACCTAGAGAACCCGTTCACGCTTTACTTTGGCTGATAAATAAACAGATGGTCCTACTAATACAATTTATGTATATAATTTCTAGACAAAGGTAGGCTTTAAAGTTATAGAGGTGAACGCTCTGTGCCAAGAATTGCTGATTCTGAGGTTTTAGTGATCTTTAATAGTAATAAAGCCGAATTCTTACGTCGGCGTGTGACAATAGTAACAGACATTCGACAGTTAGACTAGTGGACTGCACATGAGGAACTGGCAAGTACATAAACGACAGTCTTTTAGAATGCACGGGGTATAATATTCATCTACCGATTACTGATCCAGTTATGATCCATTGAACTACGTATTTGGTTGGTTTGGTTCTAACATTCCCAATATTTAGCACTTGTATTATTTTTGCGGAAGGATCAGTTTGAAATTGTACGCAAATAGTTCATCGTTTCCATTTAAATATTGCACTACTCTGTGCAATGCTTCGAAAATATTTCTGTATATATCTAATTATAATAGACCTTTTTATCAACACTACAGCCGCGATGCCTTGACAACGAAAATGTCGATGCCATTTTTTGTTGTGATATTAAAAATATTTGACAGGTTCGTCCTAAGAAAAAACTGCCATGTTAAAGAGCAACAATCAGTATAACCCATATCTAAGTATGCAAACATACAAAAATTAGTGGTCTCCCGCATTAGTTCTGCGTTGTTAGTTTTCCTACATATTTCTTTCTTTTTTGAATCCGCATTTGCCGGAAAAAGAGAGAGGCCGAAATGCGTGAGTACGAAGAGCTTAAAAAGCTGGCCGACAGGAATAACAGAAGGTTTCAAGACCGGAGCATACTCTTGTAGAACCCAACTCCAGTGAGTGATGTCCAGAGCACACTAAAATATTGGAGGGGACACTTCCCCAGTGTGTTAAATGGCAATGAAAGCATAACGCCAGAAGAATGTGAACCCAAATCGTCAATCGATGACGATGGAGCAGACGCCCCATTGCCCGACAATGAAGAAGTTGGAATAGCAATAACCCATCTGAAGAACAACAAAGCGGCGGGGTCAAAGGATTGCCGGCCGAGTTATTCGAAAACGGCGGCGAAGAACTGATAAGGAGCATGCATCAGCTTCTTTGTAAAATATGGTCGGTAGAAAGCATGCCCAACGATTGGAATTTAAGTGTGTCTGTCCAATACATAAAAAGAGAGATCCCACAATCTGGGCCAACTACCGTAGGATAAGCATCCTCAATATCGCTTATAAGGTTCTATCGAGTGTATTGGGAGAAATATTTAAGCCCGAAAAGGAGCTGCCTTTGTGCCGCGATGCCTGAATTAGGTGTCACTCCAAACTAATAAGGCTGTTTAAACCGACGTTGAACTATATCAAAAGCCCCGTCAGGATCGGGAAAGACCTCTCCGAGCCGTTCGATTCCAAATGAGGTTTCAGACAAGGCGACTCCTATCGCGTGACTTCTTCAACCTACTCCTGTAGATAAAAGTTCGAGCTGCAGAACTAAACAGAGAAGGTACTATCTTCTATAAGAGTGTAAAGCTGCTGGCGTACGCCTATGATATTGATATCACTGGTCTCAACATATGCGCCCGTAATCTTGCTTTCTCCAGAATGGATAAGGAAGCGCAGCAGAAGGGTCTAGTAATGAACAATGATAAGGCGAAATATCTCCTGTCGTCAAACAAACAGTCGTCTCACTCGAAACTTGGCACGCACATCACTGTTGACAGTCATAACTTCGAAGTCGATTGAGATGTAATGTTTCTCTCGGCGAACAAAAACAAAACTCTATAAGTCACTCATTATTCCCGTCCTGCTAGATGGTGCAGAGGCTTGGACGATGACAACAACTGATGAGTCGACAATACGAGTTTTCGAGCGAAAGGTGTTCATAAATATATCAATATTAAATTTTATTACATAAAAATTTAATTATATATTTTCCTCTTTACTGTCGCAAACACCGCTTACGCGATTATAGCCTAGTTAACAGCAGCGCGCCAGTCTTTTCTTCTTTTCACTACGTGGCGCCAGTTGGATATTCCAAGCGAAGCCAGGACCATCTCAACCTTGTCTTTCCAACGGAGTGGAGATTTTCCTCTTCCTCGGTGGGCACTGCGTCAAATACTTTCAGAGCTGGAGTGTTTTCGTCCATTCGCTGTATTTTAATTCGCTGAAATATGTCAATGTCGTCGTATCGAGTGCGATATTTGTTATGGCCAACTCGCCATAAACTTTTATCTCGAAAACACGCAACGCCGACTCCATCGTAAAAGCCTCTACACCATATAGCAGGACGGGAATAACGAGTGACTTATAGAGTTGTGTTTTTGTTCGTCGAGAGAGAACTTTACTTCTCAATTGTCTATTCGGTCTGAAGTGGAACCTGTTGGCAAGAGTTATCCTGCTTTGGATTTCCAGGCTGACATTTTTGGCGATTTTTATACTGGTTCCAAGATAGACGTAATTATCTATAACTTCACACTTATGACTGTCAATAGTGACGTGAGAGCCTAGGCGCGAGTGCGACCATTATTTGTTTGATGACAGGAGATATGTATATTATTGTACATCCTCTATTAAGTCGCCCAGCTCTAATTATTTTCTCCAGCAGCAAATTGAAGACGTCGCATGACAGAGAGTCGCCTTGTCTGAAACCTCGTTTGGTATCGAACGGCTCGGAGAGCCTTCCCGATCCTGACGTAGCTTTTGGTGTTGCTCAACGTCAGTCTACACAACCGTATTAGTTTTGCGGGGATACCAAATTAAGACATCGCGGAATAAAGGCAGCTCCTTTTCGTGCTGTCGAAAGCAGCTTTGAAATCGACGAATGGGTGGTGTGTGTCGAATCTCCTTTCACGGGTCTTTTCCAAGATTTGGCGCATGTGAATATCGGTTGTAGATTTTGCAGGTCTTAAGCCTTACTTATAAGGTCTAATTAGTTTGTTGACGGTGTGCTCTAATCTTTCACCTAATACGCTCAATAGAACCTTATACGCAATGTTGAGGAAGATTATCCCACTGTAGTTGGCGCAGATTGTGGGGTCTCCATTTTTGTGGATTGGGCAGAGCATACTTGTATTCCAATTGTTTTTTCATGCTTTCGTCTGACCATATTTTACAAAGAAGCTGATGCATGCTCCTTATCAGTTCTTCGCCACCGTGTTTGAATAGCTCGGCCCCTGCCGCTTTGTTGTTCTTCAGGCGGGCAGTTGCTATTCGAACTTCTTCATGGTCGGGCAATGGAATGTCTGCTCCATCCTCATCGATTGGGAAATAGAGTTCGCCTTCTCCTGGTGTTGTACTTTCACTGCCATTCAGCAGGGTGGAGAAGTGTTTCCTCCATAATTTTAGTATGATCTGGGCATCGGTCACTAGATCACCTTTGGGGTTCTAGAAGAGTATGCTCTAGTCTTGAAACCTTCAGTTTGCTGCCGGATATTTTCATAGAATTTTCGAACATTACCTCTGTCGACCAGCTTATCAAGCTCTTCATATTCACGCTTTCGGCTTCTTTCTTTTTCTGTCTCCGAATGTGTCTAACTTCCCTCTTCAACCCTCGGTATCTTTCCCATCCCGCACATGTTGTTGTCGATCGTAACGTTGCGAGGTAGGCAGTCTGCTTTCTCTCCGCTGCGACACGGCACTCTTCATCATACCAGTTGCTCTTTTGTATTTTCCGAAAACCAATGGTTTCGGTTGCAGCTGTCCGTAAGGAGTTTGAAATGCCGTCCCACAGTTCCCTTATACCGAGTTGTTGGCGAGTGCTCTCAGAGAGCAGGAGTGCAAGTCGCTAAGAAAATCGTTCGCCTGTCAGTTTTTGTTTGTTGGCGTGCGTTTTTTGCTGCACAGAGGTGGGTGCGAATCTTGGCTGCAACAAGGTAGTGGTCTGAATCGATGTTAGGACCTCGGAGCTCACGCACATCTGAAATACTGGAGACGTGTCTTCAGTTTATCACAACATGATCGATTTGGTTGGTTGTTTTTCGATCCGAAGACAGCCAGTTGGCTTGATGTATTTCCTTATGCTGGAATCTAGTACTGCAGATAACCATATTTCAAGCCCCGGCGAAGTCGATCAGTTTCGATCCGTTTGGGGATGTTTTATGAAATTCAAAATACATAATACATCGAGATGGTGTATGTCGATTTTCTTTGCACGGGTCTTTTCCAAGATTTGGCTCATGGTAAATATCTGGTCGGTTGTTGATTTTCCAGGTTTTAGCTTTTAGCACACTGATAATGTCCAATCAGTTTGTTGACGGTGGGCTTTAATCTTTCGCAAAATAAGCTGGATAGAACATTATATGCGATGTTGAGAAGGCTTATCCCACGGTATTTGGCGGAGATTGTGGGGGTCTCTTTTTTTATGGATTGGGCAGAGCACACTTAAATTCCAATCGTTGGGCATGCCTTCGTCCGAC
>NW_026091446.1:0-9894 GCF_024586455.1 Bactrocera neohumeralis
CACTGCCACTGGAATAAACCTCTCCCCGGTACGGTAAACGCGGTGTACGGGCGTGAGCGGGGGTGTAGCGGAATCTGCCAGTAGCCGTTCTTCAGGTCGATGGTCGAGATAAACCGAGCTTCCTTCAACTGGTCTAGGATTGCGTTTATTTGGGGAAGTGGGTATGCGTCTGGTATACTTGCTGCGTTAAGTTGCCGGTAGTCGATACACATTCGCCAACTTCCTTGTTTCTTTCGCACTAAGACAATGGGCGAGCTGTAAGCGCTGTTAGAGATTTCGATGCAGCCGGTTGCAATCAGTTCGTTCACCTCCTGATTGATTACTCCTTGCATCGCTGGGTTGCGCGGATAATATCTCTGCTTCAGTGGGCGATCGTGTTTAAGCCGAATCACATGCTCGGCGGCTGTGCTGGGGCCGGTGATCGTCGAGAACACTGCTGCGTTTTCAGTGAGGAGCGCATTCAATTGGTGATTCTCCCTTTCTGTAAGATGTTGCCTCTCGGTTAGCATCGCGAGGTGGTCGGCAGGTGCCTGCGTGCTCAGGCGTGTAGCGGCTAGGGGTTGACCATCGATGGTGATAGTCAGGTCCCTCTTCCTCAGGAAATCCATGCCCAGGATGACATGTTCCGACAGCGTCGGTAAAGCGGATACGAGTAGATGCGTCGTCTTCTTGCCCAGCTCGATGGTAACGGGATACATTTTCGTGCTAGGTATATACGTCCGGTTAGCTAGCTGAATGCGACGGGTCTGGCGTTTGGCTTTAATCCTGTGGTTGTCTAAATGACGCTGGAGTTCCTTACCGATGTATGTGAGCGTGGCTCCGGTGTCCACCAGGGCTACGACCTGCATGCCCGCAATAGTGATGGGCAGATAATAATGGCCATCTTGCTTCCCTTCTGGGTGCGGAAGCGTTGCTTTGCGTGCCGCTGTGCGGGGTTCGGGCGGAGTGGCGCACACTGCCACATGTGTAGGACAATTGCAGTCCCGCGACATGGTTCCGTCGAGTCCGCAGCGAGAGCAAAATATTCGCTGCTGGTTGCGACATTGGTGTCTTCGGTGTCCCGGCTGCTTGCATCGCCAACAAACTTTCTCGCGGCAATACTTATTACTTATCGCCGTCAAACAGTGATTGGTGTTTCTCGCTTGCCTGGTCTCCTCGCCTTTCAGCAACTCGAATTCTTCCGTTAATTCGAGTAGTTCGTCCACACTGTTGAAATCGCTCCGACGGACATATAAGCGATATTCCACCCTTCCGTCATATATGCGTTCGGTGTGATCTTCATCGCGAAGTTTCGGGTGCTGGCGGATAAGCGTTTGGATAGCCAGCACATAATCCTTTGCCTTCTCTCTGGGAAATTGCTTGCGCTGGTGGATGGTTTCCTCCAGATGTGCGAGGTGACGCTTCGGTAAAAAGAACCGCTCAGCCTCGTAACGAAAGTCGTCCCACGTGTTGATGGTGTTGCGTTTTACACGAAACCATTGCAGCGCTTTGTCCTGCAGAATTTCCGGCATCGTGGCAAGAAGCTGGTTGTTTGCTATAGAGTAGCATTCCGCTAGTTCTTCGCATCGCTCTAGAAAGTCGTGTAAATTTTCGCGACCGCTGTAGCGTATGTTCCATCGCCGCACGGAGTTTATAACCTCCAAATCCGGCACTCTTGCAGCTGAGGTTATGTCGCCACGTGTTGCTACCGCTTTCTTTGGAATTCTTACCGTGGTGGTTGGAACGAGTATGGTGGCGTTACCTTCCTCCTTCATTTCCCTTTCCAAAGCTTGCACTAGGTCCTCCGTGGATTTATGGTGGCGCTTTGCACGAATGCAGGCGCTCAGCTCGCTACGGAGGTCTGCTACGGTGCGTCCTTCGACAGCGATGTGGTGTCGTCTGCACTCGGTGACTAATCGGTTCTTCTTCAGCCAGTAAATCCAACTGGTCGTGTCCGTCTCAAGCGTTAGAGCCTTCGTCGCTGGAGTACTGCGATGCTTATGATTGTGTGGGGGGCGCGGCGAACCTGATTCATGAGCGTTGGTGACTGTTTCATGTTTTTCACTATCACTCACAAAGTCAGGTCCCTGCTCGGGCGCCATTTGTAATGGGGTTTCGTCCTTAGCTGAGGTATGCTCAGCCGCTCCAGGGTCAGCCTTGGGACCCACGAACCCTTAGCAAAAGAGAGACGAGTTTTATCCTCGTAAAGTTATATCCACACCCCCACTCCTTATGCGGACAGCCAGACCAGCGCGATGGAAATAAACGGGATTGATGAGTCAGGCGGTGACGCTTGTTGAACCTCGCACGATGACGGAAATAAACGGAATTTATGAGCCAGGTGTTGACGCTTGTTGAAACTGGCACGGCGATGGAAATAAACGGGATTGATGAATCAGGCGGTGACGCTTGTTGAAACTGGCACGGCGACGGAAATAAACGGAATCTATGAGCCAGGTGTTGACGCTTGTTGAAACTGGCACGGCGACGGAAATAAACGGAATCTATGAGCCAGGTGTTGACGCTTGATGAAGTCGGCACGGCGGTGATGAAAACGGGTGAAACTAACGTGCCCGGCGTTGACGCTTGTTAAAGCTGGTACGGCGATGTAGACGGCGTTGATGAAAACGGGTGAAATTAGCGTGCCCGGCGTTGACGCTTGATGAAGTTGGCACGGCGGTGATGAAAACGGGTGAAACTAACGTGCCCGGCGTTGACGCTTGCTAAAGCTGGCACGGTGATGTATCCGGCGGTGATGATGGTCCTTCGGCTTCACGCTGCCTATTGCTGCCGATTGCTGTGCGACCGTCCTCGCTGGCGAGCTGGAGAAAAAAAGGGCCCGTTCGGTGTGAAGTGCTTGCTTATATAGCAGCATAGCGCAGCTTTCGTCACCGTAGCGAGGTAAGTTGTATGCGTATGGTGCGTTAGTACGTATGGTGGAAAGATCTAGCAGCTTTCATCATCGTAGTGAGGTGAGTTGGGTGCGTAGTCAATGCGGTGAAGTTTAGTACGTATGGTGGTATGGTGGTATGGTGAAGGTACATGATGTACTGTGGAGCGAAGTTGACGTAAATTATTGTAAGGTGGTAAAAGCCACGTTACAGTCTACATACCGTAGACATAACGAAAGTTGCTCTTTACCTGCAACATCCATTGTTTCATCACCAAGAATGCTAAAACACTTTGCGCTATTCACTTTACTAATTATTTTGCTTGTCACAATATTAGCGCCAGTCTCGAGAATCTCATTTGGAATATCTGGGCTTAAATATTTGGCATTCTTAGCACTATTCGCGATTTGAGCTCTCAAATTTTCATCGCCAGCATCCAATCTGAAGCGTAATAGGGCTCTAAATTTTCCATCCTTCTGTTCAGGCCGAGTTAATGACAGCGCGCCGCTATCATGGTTGCCTCTTAAAGGAAGTTCTTGCTCTGCACAAAAAAAGATTGTTTCAATAATAGGTTTGAGAGCATTTCTATTTTCTTCTACTTCGTTTGCGCGCTGCATATCCAATCGAGACCTTATCTCTTGTTTGCTAGATAGCACATTTAAGAATGAAGTGGCCTTTTGAACACATTCTAAATGGTATATGTTTTGCTTGTGTTTATTAAAATTTTCTTTTGCATTCTTCCATTTTCGATAGCCAGTCACAAAATGTCCAGGATTTTGATGCCCACCTTTTCCCACACCTTCGTGAAAAAATAACCAACAAGGTTTACAAAAAACGCTGCCTCCACTTTTAGAGTAGACAAGCCAAGCGAAATCTCCATCTGTAATCCACTTCTTTTGAAAACATCTTTTTTGCGATTTTTTTTCTGTAGCTGGAAATTCAAATGGTTCTTTTGGAAGCAATGTCGATGTGAGAATATTTTTTTTTGTTGTGTCGTCTAAAGACTTGCTATTTGCCTTAGCAATGTCAAACTGATCCGCTTGCCAAATATCAAGACTCTCTTCAGATTGGAATGCATCAACCATGTCTATTTCAGCAGTTTGATTTAAACTGTCATGCTGATCTAGATATGTATTAACAAAAAAATTTTAAAATCTTTAATTTATTATTTTGTTTGCATTCTTTTTCACCTTTCTCATTGATTCACCTAAAGAACTTGAACTACACACATTTGTACTGCTTGGATTTTCCAAAACAACATCTATAAATATTTAAACAAATAGACAAAAAACAACATAGAAGAAAAACATAAACCTTAATCACAACAAACACATGTATGAACTTAAACAGCGTAATTTGATTTACTACAAAAACTAGTTAAATTTGTCAACACTTTTCTTAAGAATTTATGCACATACATTTATTGTTATTTCTTATTGTTGTTATTGTATTTGTTATTTACATACATAAATAACATACTGGTAGTTTATTTAAATTCAGTGACTTGGATTATGTTAGATTAATATAATCAATAATTTCTCCGGAAATCAACCATAATCACTCTTAATATGCATTGCCAAATTTAACTGGGTTTTTAGGAAGTAGATTTAGAGTCAAATTTTAGCACTAACCACTTTGCTTTGGTTTTTTAAAAATAGATGAAATAGATTATTGATTTTTTGATCGCTTCATCTTTTTGGTTTAGTTTTTATTTATTTTTTAATTTTATTTTTCGACACTTCTTTACACTTGCATAAAACTTTCAATAATGAACCAGCCAAACAAGTGAGATACCTACATATAACATGTTTATGCTCAAAATAACGGTATTTTGTAGTATTACGCCGAATTGCATAGTATGACACTCCAGATTTTGTTTGCTTTTTTGTATATGTACATATGTATGCCAATGATCTAAAACAGTCGTGTGCAAGCCTCAATACTACTACATTTTACGTTTGCGCTGCACAAATACTACTACACGTTTTCGCTGTCAAGTACGCTGAACAAATTTGTATGTTTGATGTAGAACAACAGCAACAAACGCCGATTCTTTGTCTAGACCTAGCGTACCTGTTCAGTCGCTTTCGTGTTTGTGTAATATTTTTCGCAATAGCAGAATTATCGCTCAAACACTAGTGTTTGGTATTTTATTGCGTCTTTCACAATGGAGCATCACTGATCTAAAATACTCACTACATAAATTGAATGTAAATGTTTTATTTGGCGCGTGCCATTTTTTTTTGTATTTCGCATAGATCTTAACGCGTACGACTGTTATAGGTTTGAGCTCAGTTGTGTATAAGAGTTTCAAAAGATTCAGTCAGTGATAAATCTTTTTTATTTGGGATTTATTTAAAAAATTTCCTTATTTCGAGGGGGGGGCGGGGGGTGGGTTAGGTGCTTAAGACCTTCTCCTGGCGTTGTGCGCTCACTGCCATTCAGCAGCAGTTCCCTCATAATTTAAGTATGCTTTGGGCATCGGTCACTAGATCATCTTTGGGGGTTCTACAAGAGTATGCTCCGGTCTCGCATCTTTTCGTAGAAATTTCGAGCATTACCCCTGTCGGCCTGCTTATCAAGCTCTTCGTACTCACGCATTTCGGACTCTTTCTTTTTCTGCTGCAAATGCGTCTCGCTTCCCTTTTCAACTCTCGGTATCTATCCCATCCCGCACGTGTTGTGGTCGATCGTAACGTTGCGAGGTAAGCAGCCTGTTTTCTCTCCGCTGCAACATGGCATTCCTCGTCGTACTAGCTGTTCTTTGCGTTTTCCGGAAACCAATGGTTTCGGTTGCAGCTGTACGTAAGAAGCTTTAATTGCCGTCCCTCAGTTCCTTATACCGAGTTGTTGACTAGTGCTCTCAGAGAGCAGGAGTGCAAGTCGAGTAGAAAATCGTTCGGCTGTCTGTTGTGATTGAAGCTTCTCGACGTCGAACGTTCCTTGTGTTTGTTGGCGTGCGTTTTTTGCTGCACAGAGGCGGGTGCGAATCTGGGCGGCCATACCAGCCAACTTTTGACCGTGCGAAAAGCTGTATTGAAGCACAAGGACACTGTTTTGAATATAATAAATAGATTTTGCCGAAAAAACCACTTGTTTTGTTTTTTTTTTGAAGTCCTGTTTGCTTTGGAAGACACCTTGTATGTATGTAAGTATGTTTTTTTCCTTCTAGCTTTCTTTTCTTTATGTAAAAATTTTGTTTATTTTTATGCCTTTGCTTATTTATTGTTTGCAATCCTGCTTATTGTTTCGCAAGTAAATGCTAGAATATTGGTTATATTATACCATTTGTTTTCGGGTTTTCCATAAGTTAAACCCGAAAATTAAAACAGTTTGTTAACCGTATTATATTGATAAACGGATTTGGCGTTACATACATACATATGTACATTTAATTAATTAAAGGATTTGATACTCTCACTTGGTAGTCCTTTCAAGGGCTTTTAGGTGTATGTATTTATTTATGTGCGTGTTGTTCCAACTCCAGTCCTTTTCTCCTGAAGGTTTCCAGCTGCTTATGAGTATGCCTTCTACTTTTGTTCTTTTAAAAAAATTCGCGCCCGTTTCTTTGTTTTTAATTGTGTTTTGTTTTAAGGTTTCGCGCCCGATATTCTCTCTGTTGTTTTTGTTGGAACGGATTTTATATTTTGATTTTCCTTGCAATTTGTTTTTGTGTTTGTCACTTCACTTTTTCTGTATTTACATATGTATACGAATGAATGTATTTACATATATTTTTAGAGTACTGCACCCCACTTTCTTTTGTTTCTTTTTTATTTTTGGTATTACATATAAGCATACTCTAATTTGTTTTGTTTTTTTTTATTTTATTTTATTCTTATTTGGTTTTCTCCACGGCACTTTATGTATGTATATATATCACATTCTTATCGTACTTCGTTTGGTTTTCGCCACCAAAATTATTCTTGTTCTAAATTTGTCTGTTAAAAGCCGAAGGTGCCTTTCGTTAAAAGGATACAGGGATTATTCCCATCATGATGCAAAAGCTAAAAGAACCTACGGTTCTCAGAAAGAAAGAAAATGGAAGGCCAGTATCCAACTATCTTGCATATTAAGAAGCTGAAAAAGTGTCAAAGTGGTGTTCCTGCCTAAACTTAGCAGAATAACAGATGATAACGCAAAATAGTGTCCGTCCGTCCGTCCGTCTGTCCGTCCGTCCGTGCAAGCTGTAACTTGAGTAAAAATTGAGATATCGTCATGAAACTTGGTACACGTATTCCTTGGCTCCATAAGAAGGTTAAGTTCGAAGATGGGCAAAATCGGCCAACTGCCACGCCCACAAAATGGCGGAAACCAAAAACCTATAAAGTGTCATAACTAAGCCATAAATAAAGATATTAAAGTGAAATTTGGCACAAAAGATCGCATTAGGGACGGGCATATTTGGACGTAATTTTTTTGGAAAAGTGGGCGTGGCCCCGCCCCCTACTAAGTTTTTTGTACGTATCTCGGAAACTACTATAGCTATGCCAACCAAACTCTACAAAGTCGTTTTCTTCAGGCATTTCCATATACAGTTCAAAAATGGAAGAAATCGAATATTAACCACGCCCACCTCCCATACAAAGGTTATGTTGAAAATCACTAAAAGTGCGTTAACGGACTAACAAAAAACGACAGAAACACTAAATTTTACGGAAGAAATTGCAGAAGGAAGCTGCACCCAGACTTTTTTGAAAAATTGAAAATGGACTTATGGACCAAAAACCATATCTCAGGAACTACTCGACCGATTTCAATGAAATTCGGTATATAATATTTTCTTAACACCCTGATGACATGTACGAAATATAGGTGAAATCGGTTCACAACCACGCCTTCTTCCAATATAACGCTATTTTGAATTCCATCTGATGCCTTCTCTGTATAATATATACATTAGGAACCAATGATGATAGCGGAATAAAACTTTACACAAATACGGTATTTGAAAAATATGTAAATAACGGATAATGAAATCTCGATTATCACTTTATCATGTGAGAGTATAAAATGTTCGGTGACACCCGAACTTAGCCCTTCCTTACTTGTTAGTCTTCGTTTTTTCACACCTACAGTTGAGCGATCGTTTTTTCACACCAACATGCCCGAAGCTTCGCAGCAGAACAAGCGAAAACAAATCAGTTGCTGTCTGAATTTTGAACAAGCAGCACCTTACTCGTTCACTAAAGCAAATCAGACACTCGCTACGGCAAAATTTGTTCTTGCACTTAGCAAAAAAATAGATCAATTTTTATACTCTCGCAACAATGTTGCTAACGAGAGTATTATAGTTTTGTTCACATAACGGTTGTTTGTAAGTCCTAAAACTAAAAGAGTCAGATATAGGGTTATATATACCAAAGTGATCAGGGCGACGAGTAGAGTCGAAATCCGGATGTCTGTCTGTCCGTCCGTCCGTCCGTGCAAGCTGTAACTTGAGTAAAAATTGAGATATCATGATGAAACTTGGTACACGTATTCCTTGGCTCCATAAGAAGGTTAAGTTCGAAGATGGGCCAAATCGACCCACTGCCACGCCCACAAAATGGCGGAAACCGAAAACCTATAAAGTGTCATAACTAAGCCATAAATAAAGATATTAAAGTGAAATTTGGCACAAAGGATCGAATTAGGGAGGGGCATATTTGGACCCAATTGTTTTGGAAAAGTGGGCGTGGCCCCGCCCCCTACTAAGTTTTTTGTACATATCTCGGAAACTACTATAGCTATGTCAACCAAACTCTACAGAGCCGTTTTTTTAAGGCATTTCCATATACAGTTCAAAAATGGAAGAAATCGGATAATAACCACGCCCACCTCCCATACAAAGGTTATGTTGAAAATCACTAAAAGTGCGTTAACCGACTCATAAAAAACGTCAGAAACACTAAATTTTACGGAAGAAGTGGCAGAAGGAAGCTGCATCCAGGCTTTTTTAAAAATTGAAATGGGCGTGGCGCCGCCCACTTATGGACCAAGAACCATATCTCAGGAACTACTAGACCGATTTCAATGAAATTCGGTATATAATGTTTTCTTAACACCCTGATGACATGTACGAAATATGGGTGAAATCGGTTCACAACCACGCCTTCTTCTAATATAAAGCTATTTTGAATTCCATCTGATGCCTTCTCTGTATAATACGAGTATAAACATTAGGAACCAATGATGATAGCGGAATAAAACTTTACAAAAATACGGTATTTGAAAAATATTTAAATGACGAATAATGAAATCTCGATTATCACTTTACCATGCGAGAGTATAAAATGTTCGGTGACACCCGAACTTAGCCCTTCCTTACTTTGTTTATGTATGAAAATGAAAATAATCTTGCGCAATGTGTGTTGTGCATGAGTATTTTTAAGAGTGATTTTTTTTCAAAGATATGTATACAAAAGCATTTTTTAAATTCTCATAAGGATATTTCTAATCTTGAAATATCCGAAAGAGAAAACAAATTAGCGAATTTAAAAAAAATTAACATTTACAAAGCAGTTGATACTGAAGAAAAGGGTAAACAAAAGAAAAAGGCGTCGTTTATAGTTGCTTTTCCTTCAAGAGCTCAATGATGAGGAATCTTTAAGCTTAGCGAACATAATGTCCAACAAAGATTTCCAACCAGACCTTGCCTTGAGGATATTACCAGCTTTATAAATGAATTAAATCTCGCTTTACAAGGCAAAAATAAATTTATATCGGAACTTATTAATAATATTGGCCAATTTAAAAAAAATTAAATATTTTGATTAGCGAACTTAAGGAGAAAAAAATCACAAGTTTACCACGTACAGAGGAAATAATATTGGAAACAGCAAACGTGAGTATATTGGATGAATATGTGGAAGTATTGGAATCAATCGTTATTGATTTCAATAAGAGATTCAAGGATTTTGATAAAATTAGCAACATTATTATTCTCCACGATAGCCCACTTACATGTGACATAAGTCAGCAAAAAGAACCTCTTCAAACTGAACTAAGGAGTCTGCAAAGAGGGGTAACTTCCATTGGGGGG
>NW_026091447.1:0-15961 GCF_024586455.1 Bactrocera neohumeralis
AAGGTATAAAATCGATTTTCTTGTAGATACACATATAGCAATCGATATTGAGTGGCTTTAAATCATTAATTTAACATATTTAAGTTAATTTGCCTTCTTCGTCTTACTGAAGTGGATATAAAGCCATAACGGCAGTGAGTTGCTTAAAATCATTATTTTAACAAATTTAAGTTAATTTACCTTCTTCGTCTTATTGAAGTGGACATAAAGCCATAACGGCAGTGCATTTGGAAGAATTCCACAATTTTATATTAAGGTATAAAGTCGATTTTCGTGTATATACACATTTAGCAATCGACATTGAGTTGCTTAAAATCATTAGTTTAACAAATTTAAGTTAATTTGCCTTCTTCGTCTTATTGAAGTGGACATAAAGCCATAACGGCAGTGCATTTGGAAGAATTCCACAATCCTATATTAAGGTATAAAGTCGATTTTCTTGTATATACACTTAGCAAACGACATTGAGTTGCTTCAAATCATTAGTTTAACATATTTAAGTTAATTTGCCTTCTTCATCTTACTGAAGTGGACATAACGCCATAACGGCAGTGCATTTGCAAGAATTCCAGAATCTTATATTATGGTATAAAGTCGATTTTCGTGTATATACACATTTAGCAATCGATATTGAGTTGCTTCAAATCATTAGTTTAACATATTTAAGTTAATTTGCCTTCTTCATCTTACTGAAGTGGACATAAAGCCATAACGGCAGTGCATATGGAAGAATTCCACAATCTTATATTAAGGTATAAAGTCGATTTTCTTGTATATACACATTTAGCAATCGATATTGAGTTGCTTCAAATCATTAGTTTAACATATTTAAGTTAATTTGCCTTCTTCATCTTACTGAAGTGGACATAAAGCCATAACGGCAGTGCATTTGGAAGAATTCCACAATCTTATATTAAGGTATAAAGTCGATTTTCTTGTATATACACATTTAGCAATCGACATTGAGTTGCTTCAAATCATTAGTTTAACCTATTTAAGTTAATTTGCCTTCTTCATCTTACTGAAGTGGACATAAAGCCATAACGGCAGTGCATTTGGAAGAATTCCACAATCTTATATTAAGGTATAAAGTCGATTTTCTTGTATATACACATTTAGCAAACGACATTGAGTTGCTTCAAATCATTAGTTTAACATATTTAAGTTAATTTACCTTCTTCATCTTACTGAAGTGGACATAAAGCCATAACGGCAGTGCATTTGGAAGAATTCCACAATCTTATATTATGGTATAAAGTCGATTTTCTTGTTTATACACATTTAGCAATCGATATTGAGTTGCTTCAAATCATTAGTTTAACATATTTAAGTTAATTTGCCTTCTTCATCTTACTGAAGTGGACATAAAGCCATAACGGCAGTGCATTTGGAAGAATTCCACAATCTTATATTAAGGTATAAAGTCGATTTTCTTGTATATACACATTTAGCAATCGATATTGAGTTGCTTCAAATCATTAGTTTAACATATTTAAGTTAATTAACCTTCTTCATCTTTCTTAAGTGGACATAAAGCCATAACGGCAGTGCATTTGGAAGAATTCCAGAATCTTATATTAAGGTATAAAGTCGATTTTCGTGTATATACAAATTTAGCAATCGATATTGAGTTGCTTCAAATCATTAGTTTAACATATTTAAGTTAATTTGCCTTCTTCATCTTACTGAAGTGGACATAAAGCCATAACGGCAGTGCATTTGGAAGAATTCCACAATCCTATATTAAGGTATAAAGTCGATTTTCGTGTATATACACATTTAGCAATCGATATTGAGTTGCTTCAAATCATTAGTTTAACATATTTAAGTTAATTTGCCTTCTTCATCTTACTGAAGTGGACATAAAGCCATAACGGCAGTGCATTTGGAAGAATTCCACAATCCTATATTAAGGTATAAAGTCGATTTTCTTGTATATACACATTTAGCAAACGACATTGAGTTGCTTCAAATCATTAGTTTAACATATTTAAGTTAATTTGCCTTCTTCATCTTACTGAAGTTGACATAAAGCCACAACGGCAGTGCATTTGAATGAATTCCACAATCTTATATTAAGGTATAAAGTCGATTTTCTTGTATATACACATTTAGCAATCGATATTGAGTTGCTTCAAATCATTAGTTTAACATATTTAAGTTAATTTGCCTTCTTCATCTTACTGAAGTGGACATAAAGCCATAACGGCAGTGCATTTGGAAGAATTCCACAATCTTATATTAAGGTATAAAGTCGATTTTCTTGTATATACACATTTAGCAATCGATATTGAGTTGCTTCAAATCATTAGTTTAACATATTTAAGTTAATTTGCCTTCTTCATCTTACTGAAGTGGACATAAAGCCATAACGGCAGTGCATTTGGAAGAATTCCACAATCTTATATTAAGGTATAAAGTCGATTTTCTTGTATATACACATTTAGCAATCGATATTGAGTTGCTTCAAATCATTAGTTTAACATATTTAAGTTAATTTGCCTTCTTCATCTTACTGAAGTGGACATAAAGCCATAACGGCAGTGCATATGGAAGAACTCCACAATCTTATATCAAGGTATAAAGTCGATTTTCTTGTATATACACATTTAGCAATCGACATTGAGTTGCTTAAAATCATTAGTTTAACAAATTTAAGTTAATTTACCTTCTTCGTCTTATTGAAGTGGACATAAAGCCATAACGGCAGTGCATTTGGAAGAATTCCACAAATTTATATTAAGGTATAAAGTCGATTTTCTTGTATATACACATTTAGCAATCGATATTGAGTTGCTTCAAATCATTAGTTTAACATATTTAAGTTAATTTGCCTTCTTCATCTTACTGAAGTGGACATAAAGCCATAACGGCAGTGCATTTGGAAGAATTCCACAATCTTATATTAAGGTATAAAGTCGATTTTCTTGTATATACACATTAAGCAGTCGATATTGAGTTGCTTTAAATCATTAGTTTAACATATTTAAGTTAATTTACCTTCTTCATCTTATTGAAGTGGACATAAAGCCATAACGGCAGTGCATTTGGAAGAATTCCACAATTTTATATTAAGGTATAAAGTCGATTTTCGTGTATATACACATTTAGCAATCGATATTGAGTTGCTTCAAATCATTAGTTTAACATATTTAAGTTAATTTGCCTTCTTCGTCTTACTGAAGTATACATAAAGCCATAACGGCAGTGCATTTGGAAGAATTCCACAATCCTATATTAAGGTATAAAGTAGATTTTCTTGTATATTCACATTTAGCAATCGATATTGAGTTGCTTCAAATCAATAATTCAACATATTTAAGTTAATTTGCCTTCTTCATCTTACTGAAGTGGACATAAAGCCATAACGGCAGTGCATTTGGAAGAATTCCACAATCTTATATTAAGGTATAAAGTCGATTTTCTTGTATATACACATTTAGCAATCGATATTGAGTTGCTTCAAATCATTAGTTTAACATATTTAAGTTAATTTGCCTTCTTCATCTTACTGAAGTGGACATAAAGCCATAACGGCAGTGCATTTGGAAGAATTCCACAATCTTATATTAAGGTATAAAGTCGATTTTCGTGTATATACACATTTAGCAATCGATATTGAGTTGCTTCAAATCATTAGTTTAACATATTTAAGTTAATTTGCCTTCTTCATCTTACTGAAGTGGACATAAAGCCATAACGGCAGTGCATTTGGAAGAATTCCACAATCTTATATTAAGGTATAAAGTCGATTTTCTTGTATATACACATTTAGCAAACGACATTGAGTTGCTTAAAATCATTAGTTTAACAAATTTAAGTTAATTTACCTTCTTCGTCTTATTGAAGTGGACATAAAGCCATAACGGCAGTGCATTTGGAAGAATTCCACAATTTTATATTAAGGTATAAAGTCGATTTTCGTGTATATACACATTTATCAATCGATATTGAGTTGCTTCGAATCATTAGCTTAACATATTTAAGTTAATTTGCCTTTCTTTATCTTACTGAAGTGGACATAAAGCCATAACGGCAGTGCATATGGAAGAATTCCACAATCTTATATTAAGGTATAAAGTCGATTTTCTTGTATATTCACATTTAGCAATCGATATTGAGTTGCTTAAAATCATTAGTTTAACATATTTAAGTTAATTTGCCTTCTTCATCTTACTGAAGTGGACATAAAGCCATAACGGCAGTGCATTTGGAAGAATTCCACAATCTTATATTAAGGTATAAAGTCGATTTTCTTGTATATACACATTTAGCAATCGATATTGAGTTGCTTCAAATCATTAGTTTAACATATTTAAGTTAATTTGCCTTCTTCATCTTACTGAAGTGGACATAAAGCCATAACGGCAGTGCATTTGGAAGAATTCCACAATCTTATATTAAGGTATAAAGTCGATTTTCTTGTATATACACATTTAGCAAACGACATTGAGTTGCTTCAAATCATTAGTTTAACATATTTAAGTTAATTTGCCTTCTTCATCTTACTGAAGTGGACATAAAGCCATAACGGCAGTGCATTTGGAGGAGTTCCACAATCTTATATTAAGGTATAAAGTCGATTTTCTTGTATATACACATTTAGCAATCGATATTGAGTTGCTTCAAATCATTAGTTTAACATATTTAAGTTAATTTGCCTTCTTCATCTTACTGAAGTGGACATAAAGCCATAACGGCAGTGCATTTGGAAGAATTCCACAATCTTATATTAAGGTATAAAGTCGATTTTCTTGTATTTACGCATTTAGCAATCGACATTGAGTTGCTTAAAATCATTAGTTTAACATATTTAAGTTAATTTGCCTTCTTCATCTTACTGAAGTGGACATAAAGCCATAACGGCAGTGCATTTGGAAGAATTCCACAATCTTATATTAAGGTATAAAGTCGATTTTCTTGTATATACACATTTAGCAATCGATATTGAGTTGCTTCAAATCATTAGTTTAACATATTTAAGTTAATTTGCCTTCTTCATCTGATTACTGAAGTGGACATAAAGCCATAACGGCAGTGCATTTGGAAGAATTCCACAATCTTATATTAAGGTATAAAGTCGATTTTCTTGTATATACACATTTAGCAATCGATATTGAGTTGCTTCAAATCATTAGTTTAACATATTTAAGTTAATTAACCTTCTTCATCTTACTGAAGTGGACATAAAGCCATAACGGCAGTGCATTTGGAAGAATTCCACAATCTTATATTAAGGTATAAAGTCGATTTTCTTGTATATACACATTTAGCAATCGATATTGAGTTGCTTCAAATCATTAGTTTAATATATTTAAGTTAATTTGCCTTCTTCATCTTACCGAAGTGGATATAAAGCCATAACGGCAGTGCATTTGGAAGAATTCCACAATCTTATATTAAGGTACAAAGTCGACTTTCTTGTATATACACATTTAGCAATCGATATTTAAATGCTTCAAATCATTACTTCACATATTTAAGTTAATTTGCCTTCTTCATCTTACTGAAGTGGACATAAAGCCATAACGGCAGTGCATTTGGAAGAATTCCACAATCTTATATTAAGGTATAAAGTCGATTTTCTTGTATATACACATTTAGCAAACGACATTGAGTTGCTTCAAATCATTAGTTTAACATATTTAAGTTAATTTGCCTTCTTCATCTTACTGAAGTGGACATAAAGCCATAACGGCAGTGCATTTGGAAGAATTCCACAATCTTATATTAAGGTATAAAGTCGATTTTCTTGTATATACACATTTAGCAATCGATATTGAGTTGCTTCAAATCATTAGTTTAACATATTTAAGTTAATTTGCCTTCTTCATCTTACTGAAGTGGACATAAAGCCATAACGGCAGTGCATATGGAAGAATTCCACAATCTTATATTAAGGTATAAAGTCGCTTTTCGTGAATATACACATTTAGCAATCGATATTGAGTTGCTTCAAATCATTAGTTTAACATATTTAAGTTAATTTGCCTTCTTCATCTTACTGTGGACATAAAGCCATAACGGCAGTGCATTTGGAAGAATTCCACAATCTTATATTAAGGTATAAAGTCGATTTTCTTGTATATACACATTTAGCAAACGACATTGAGTTGCTTCAAATCATTAGTTTAACATATTTAAGTTAATTTGCCTTCTTCATCTTACTGAAGTGGACATAAAGCCATAACGGCAGTGCATTTGGAAGAATTCCACAATCCTATATTAAGGTATAAAGTCGATTTTCGTGTATATACACATTTAGCAATCGATATTGAGTTGCTTCAAATCATTAGTTTAACATATTTAAGTTAATTTGCCTTCTTCATCTTACTGAAGTGGACATAAAGCCATAACGGCAGTGCATTTGGAAGAATTCCACAATCTTATATTAAGGTATAAAGTCGATTTTCTTGTATATACACATTTAGCAATCGATATTGAGTTGCTTCAAATCATTAGTTTAACATATTTAAGTTAATTTGCCTTCTTCATCTTACTGAAGTGGACATAAAGCCATAACGGCAGTGCATTTGGAAGAATTCCACCTACTTATATTTAGGTATAAAGTCGATATTCTTGCATACGCACATTTAGCAATCGATATTGAGTTGCCGCAAATCATTAGTTTAACATATTTAAGTTAATTAACCTTCTCAATCTTACTGAAGTGGACATAAAGCCATAACTGCAGTGCATTTGGAAGAATTCCACAATCTTATATTAAGGTATAAAGTCGATTTTCTTGTATATACACATTTAGCAAACGACATTGAGTTGCTTCAAATCATTAGTTTAACATATTTAAGTTAATTTGCCTTCTTCATCTTACTGAAGTGGACATAAAGCCATAACGGCAGTGCATTTGGAAGAATTCCACAATCTTATATTAAGGTATAAAGTCGATTTTCTTGTATATACACATTTAGCAATCGATATTGAGTTGCTTCAAATCATTAGTTTAACATATTTAAGTTAATTTGCCTTCTTCATCTTACTGAAGTGGACATAAAGCCATAACGGCAGTGCATTTGGAAAAATTCCACAATCTTATATTAAGGTACAAAGTCGATTTTCTTGTATATACACATTAAGCAATCGACATTGAGTTGCTTCAAATCATTAGTTTAACATATTTAAGTTAATTTGCCTTCTTCATCTTACTGAAGTGGACATAAAGCCATAACGGCAGTGCATTTGGAAGAATTCCACAATCCTATATTAAGGTATAAAGTCGATTTTCTTGTATATACACATTTAGCAAACGACATTGAGTTGCTTCAAATCATTAGTTTAACATATTTAAGTTAATTTGCCTTCTTCATCTTACTGAAGTGGACATAAAGCCATAACGGCAGTGCATTTGGGAAGAATTCCACAATCTTATATTAAGGTATAAAGTCGATTTTCTTGTATATACACATTTAGCAAACGACATTGAGTTGCTTCAAATCATTAGTTTAACATATTTAAGTTAATTTGCCTTCTTCATCTTACTGAAGTGGACATAAAGCCATAACGGCAGTGCATTTGGAAGAATTCCAGAATCTTATATTAAGGTATAAAGTCGATTTTCGTGTATATACACATTTAGCAATCGATATTGAGTTGCTTCAAATCATTAGTTTAACATATTTAAGTTAATTTGCCTTCTTCATCTTACTGAAGTGGACATAAAGCCATAACGGCAGTGCATTTGGAAGAATTCCACAATCTTATATTAAGGTATAAAGTCGATTTTCTTGTATATACACATTTAGCAATCGATATTGAGTTGCTTCAAATCATTAGTTTAACATATTTAAGTTAATTTGCCTTCTTCATCTTACTGAAGTGGACATAAAGCCATAACGGCAGTGCATTTGGAAGAATTCCACAATCTTATATTAAGGTATAAAGTCGATTTTCTTGTATATACACATTTAGCAATCGATATTGAGTTGCTTCAAATCATTAGTTTAACATATTTAAGTTAATTTGCCTTCTTCATCTTACTGAAGTTGACATAAAGCCATAACGGCAGTGCATTTGGAAGAATTCCACAATCTTATATTAAGGTATAAAGTCGATTTTCTTGTATATACACATTTAGCAATCGATATTGAGTTGCTTCAAATCATTAGTTTAACATATTTAAGTTAATTTGCCTTCTTCATCTTACTGAAGTGGACATAAAGCCATAACGGCAGTGCATTTGGAAGAATTCCACAATCCTATATTAAGGTATAAAGTCGATTTTCTTGTACATACACATCCAGGAATCGATATTGGGCGGCTTCAAATCATTAGTTAAACATATTTAAGTTAATTTGCCTTCTTCATCTTACTGAAGTGGACATAAAGCCATAACGGCAGTGCATTTGGAAGAATTCCACAATCCTATATTAAGGTATAAAGTCGATTTTCTTGTATATACACATTTAGCAAACGACATTGAGTTGCTTCAAATCATTAGTTTAACATATTTAAGTTAATTTGCCTTCTTCATCTTACTGAAGTGGACATAAAGCCATAACGGCAGTGCATTTGGAAGAATTCCACAATCCTATATTAAGGTATAAAGTCGATTTTCTTGTATATACACATTTAGCAAACGACATTGAGTTGCTTCAAATCATTAGTTTAACATATTTAAGTTAATTTGCCTTCTTCATCTTACTGAAGTGGACATAAAGCCATAACGGCAGTGCATTTGGAAGAATTCCACAATCTTATATTAAGGTATAAAGTCGATTTTCTTGTATATACACATTTAGCAATCGATATTGAGTTGCTTCAAATCATTAGTTTAACATATTTAAGTTAATTTGCCTTCTTCATCTTACTGAAGTGGACATAAAGCCATAACGGCAGTGCATTTGGAAGAATTCCACAATCTTATATTAAGGTATAAAGTCGATTTTCGTGTATATACACATTTAGCAATCGATATTGAGTTGCTTCAAATCATTAGTTTAACATATTTAAGTTAATTTGCCTTCTTCATCTTACTGAAGTGGACATAAAGCCATAACGGCAGTGCATTTGGAAGAATTCCACAATCCTATATTAAGGTATAAAGTCGATTTTCTTGTATATACACATTTAGCAAACGACATTGAGTTGCTTCAAATCATTAGTTTAACATATTTAAGTTAATTTGCCTTCTTCATCTTACTGAAGTGGACATAAAGCCATAACGGCAGTGCATTTGGAAGAATTCCACAATCTTATATTAAGGTATAAAGTCGATTTTCTTGTATATACACATTTAGCAATCGATATTGAGTTGCTTCAAATCATTAGTTTAACATATTTAAGCTAATTTGCCTTCTTCATCTTACTGAAGTGGACATAAAGCCATAACGGCAGTGCATTTGGAAGAATTCCACAATCCTATATTAAGGTATAAAGTCGATTTTCTTGTATATACACATTTAGCAAACGACATTGAGTTGCTTCAAATCATTAGTTTAACATATTTAAGTTAATTTGCCTTCTTCATCTTACTGAAGTGGACATAAAGCCATAACGGCAGTGCATTTGGAAGAATTCCACAATCTTATATTAAGGTATAAAGTCGGTTTTCTTGTATATACACATTTAGCAATCAATATTGAGTTGCTTCAAATCATTAGTTTAACATATTTAAGTTAATTTGCCTTCTTCATCTTACTGAAGTGGACATAAAGCCATAACGGCAGTGCATTTGGAAGAATTCCACAATCTTATATTAAGGTATAAAGTCGATTTTCTTGTATATACACATTTAGCAATCGATATTGAGTTGCTTCAAATCATTAGTTTAACATATTTAAGTTAATTTGCCTTCTTCATCTTACTGAAGTGGACATAAAGCCATAACGGCAGTGCATTTGGAAGAATTCCACAATCTTATATTAAGGTATAAAGTCGATTTTCTTGTATATACACATTTAGCAATCGATATTGAGTTGCTTCAAATCATTAGTTTAACATATTTAAGTTAATTTGCCTTCTTCATCTTACTGAAGTGGACATAAAGCCATAACGGCAGTGCATTTGGAAGAATTCCACAATCTTATATTAAGGTATAAAGTCGATTTTCTTGTATATACACATTTAGCAAACGACATTGAGTTGCTTCAAATCATTAGTTTAACATATTTAAGTTAATTTGCCTTCTTCATCTTACTGAAGTGGACATAAAGCCATAACGGCAGTGCATTTGGAAGAATTCCACAATCTTATATTAAGGTATAAAGTCGGCTTTCTTGATATTCACATTTAGCAATCGATATTGAGTTGCTTCAAATCATTAGTTTAACATATTTAAGTTAATTTGCCTTCTTCATCTTACTGAAGTGGACATAAAGCCATAACGGCAGTGCATTTGGAAGAATTCCACAATCTTATATTAAGGTATAAAGTCGATTTTCTTGTATATACACATCCAGCAATCGATATTGAGTTGCTTCAAATCATTAGTTTAACATATTTAAGTTAATTTGCCTTCTTCATCTTACTGAAGTGGACATAAAGCCATAACGGCAGTGCATTTGGAAGAATTCCACAATCTTATATTAAGGTATAAAGTCGATTTTCTTGTACATACACATTTAGCAATCGATATTGAGTTGCTTCAAATCATTAGTTTAACATATTTAAGTTAATTTGCCTTCTTCATCTTACTGAAGTGGACATAAAGCCATAACGGCAGTGCATTTGGAAGAATTCCACAATCCTATATTAAGGTATAAAGTCGATTTTCGTGTATATACACATTTAGCAATCGATATTGAGTTGCTTCAAATCATTAGTTTAACATATTTAAGTTAATTTGCCTTCTTCATCTTACTGAAGTGGACATACACCCATAACGGCAGTGCATTTGAAAGAACTCCACAATCTTATATTAAGGTATAAAGTCGATTTTCTTGTATATACACATTTTGCAAACGACATTGAGTTGCTTCAAATCATTAGCTTAACATATTTAAGTTAATTTGCCTTCTTCATCTTACTGAAGTGGACATAAAGCCATAACGGCAGTGCATTTGGAAGAATTCCACAATCTTATATTAAGGTATAAAGTCGATTTTCTTGTATATACACATTTAGCAAACGACATTGAGTTGCTTCAAATCATTAGTTTAACATATTTAAGTTAATTTGCCTTCTTCATCTTACTGAAGTGGACATAAAGCCATAACGGCAGTGCATTTGGAAGAATTCCACAATCCTATATTAAGGTATAAAGTCGATTTTCTTGTATATACACATTTAGCAAACGACATTGAGTTGCTTCAAATCATTAGTTTAACATATTTAAGTTAATTTGCCTTCTTCATCTTACTGAAGTGGACATAAAGCCATAACGGCAGTGCATTTGGAAGAATTCCACAATCTTATATTAAGGTATAAAGTCGATTTTCTTGTATATACACATTTAGCAATCGATATTGAGTTGCTTCAAATCATTAGTTTAACATATTTAAGTTAATTTGCCTTCTTCATCTTACTGAAGTGGACATAAAGCCATAACGGCAGTGCATTTGGAAGAATTCCACAATCCTATATTAAGGTATAAAGTCGATTTTCTTGTATATACACATTTAGCAAACGACATTGAGTTGCTTCGAATCATTAGTTTAACATATTTAAGTAAATTTACCTTCTTCGTCTTACTGAAGTGGACATAAAGCCATAACGGCAGTATATGTGGAAGAATTCCACAATCTTATATTAAGGTAGAAAGTCGGTTTTCTTGTATATACACATTTAGGAATCGATATTGAGTTGCTTCAAATCGTTAGTTTAACATATTTAAGTTAATTTGCCTTCTTCATCTTACTGAAGTGGACATAAAGCCATAACGGCAGTGCATTTGGAAGAATTCCACAATCTTATATTAAGGTATAAAGTCGATTTTCTTGTATATTCTTATTTAGCAATCGGTATTGAGTTGCTTCAAATCATTAACATCAAATATTTAAGTTAATTTGCCTTCTTCATCTTACTGAAGTGGACATAAAGCCATAACGGCAGTGCATATGGAAGAATTCCACAATCTTATATTAAGGTATAAAGTCGATTTTCTTGTATATACACATTTAGCAAACGACATTGAGTTGCTTCAAATCATTAGCTTAACATATTTAAGTTAATTTGCCTTCTTCATCTTACTGAAGTGGACATAAAGCCATAACGGCAGTGCATATGGAAGAATTCCACAATCTTATATTAAGGTATAAAGTCGATTTTCTTGTATATACACATTTAGCAATCGACATTGAGTTGCTTCAAATCATTAGTTTAACATATTTAAGTTAATTTGCCTTCTTCATCTTACTGAAGTGGACATAAAGCCATAACGGCAGTGCATTTGGAAGAATTCCACAATCTTATATTAAGGTATAAAGTCGATTTTCTTGTACCTTCACATCCAGGAATCGATATTGGGCGGCTTCAAATCATTAGTTTAACATATTTAAGTTAATTTGCCTTCTTCATCTTACTGAAGTGGACATAAAGCCATAACGGCAGTGCATTTGGAAGAATTCCACAATCTTATATTAAGGTATAAAGTCGATTTCCTTGTATATACACTTTAGGTAACGCCATTGAATTGCCTCAAATCATTAGATTAACATATTTAAGTTAATTTGCCTTCTTCATCTTACTGAAGTGAACATAAAGCCGTAACGGCAGTGCATATTGAAGAATTCCACAATCTTATATTAAGGTATAATCTTGTACGATTGTCGATTTTCTTGTACACACACACTACGGAATTGACATTGAGCTACTTCAAATCATTAGTTTAACATATTTAAGTTAATTTGCCTTCTTCATCTTACTGAAGTGGACATAAAGCCATAACGGCAGTGCATTTGGAAGAATTCCACAATCTTATATTAAGGTATAAAGTCGATTTTCTTGTACATACACATAAGGAATCGATATTCCGGCTTCAAATCATTAGGTAAACATATTTAAGTTAATTTGCCTTCTTCATCTTACTGAAGTGGACATAAAGCCATAACGGCAGTGCATTTGGAAGAATTCCACAATCTTATATTAAGGTATAAAGTCGATTTTCTTGTATATACACATTTAGCAATCGATATTGAGTTGCTTCAAATCATTAGTTTAACATATTTAAGTTAATTTGCCTTCTTCATCTTACTGAAGTGGACATAAAGCCATAACGGCAGTGCATTTGGAAGAATTCCACAATCTTATATTAAGGTATAAAGTCGATTTTCTTGTATATACACATTTAGCAATCGATATTGAGTTGCTTCAAATCATTAGTTTAACATATTTAAGTTAATTTGCCTTCTTCATCTTACTGAAGTGGACATAAAGCCATAACGGCAGTGCATTTGGAAGAATTCCACAATCTTATATTAAGGTATAAAGTCGATTTTCTTGTATATACACATTTAGCAATCGATATTGAGTTGCTTCAAATCATTAGTTTAACATATTTAAGTTAATTTGCCTTCTTCATCTTACTGAAGTGGACATAAAGCCATAACGGCAGTGCATTTGGAAGAATTCCACAATCTTATATTAAGGTATAAAGTCGATTTTCTTGTATATACACATTTAGCAATCGATATTGAGTTGCTTCAAATCATTAGTTTAACATATTTAAGTTAATTTGCCTTCTTCATCTTACTGAAGTGGACATAAAGCCATAACGGCAGTGCATATTGAAGAATTCCACAATCTTATATTAAGGTATAAAGTCGATTTTCTTGTATATACACATATAGCAATCGACATTGAGTTGCTTCGAAATATTAGCTTAACATATTTAAGTTAATTTGCCTTCTTCATCTTACTGAAGTGGACATAAAGCCATAACGGCAGTGCATTTGGAAGAATTCCACAATCCTATATTAAGGTATAAAGTCGATTTTCTTGTATATACACATTTAGCAAACGACATTGAGTTGCTTCGAATCATTAGTTTAACATATTTAAGTTAATTTGCCTTCTTCATCTTACTGAAGTGGACATAAAGCCATAACGGCAGTGCATTTGGAAGAATTCCACAATCTTATATTAAGGTATAAAGTCGATTTTCTTGTATATACACATTTAGCAATCGATATTGAGTTGCTTCAAATCATTAGTTTAACATATTTAAGTTAATTTGCCTTCTTCATCTTACTGAAGTGGACATAAAGCCATAACGGCAGTGCATTTGGAAAAATTCCACAATCTTATATTAAGGTATAAAGTCGATTTTCTTCTATATACACATTTAGCAATCGACATTGAGTTGCTTCAAATCATTTCTTTCACTTATTTAAGTTAATTTGCCTTCTTCATCTTACTGAAGTGGACATAAAGCCATAACGGCAGTGCATTTGGAAGAATTCCACAATCTTATATTAAGGTATAAAGTCGATTTTCTTGTATATACACATTTAGCAAACGACATTGAGTTGCTTCAAATCATTAGTTTAACCTATTTAAGTTAATTTACCTTTTTCATCTTACTGAAGTGGACATAAAGTCATAAAGGCAGTGCATTTGGAAGAATTCCACAATCTTATATTAAGGTATAAAGTCAATTTTCTTGCATATACACATTTAGCAATCGATATTGAGTTGCTTCAAATCATTAACTTAACATATTTAAGTTAATTTGCCTTCTTCATCTTACTGAAGTGGACATAAAGCCATAACGGCAGTGCATATGGAAGAATTCCACAATCTTATATTAAGGTATAAAGTCGATTTTCTTGTATATACACATTTAGCAATCGATATTGAGTTGCTTCAAATCATTAGTTTAACATATTTAAGTTAATTTGCCTTCTTCATCTTACTGAAGTGGACATAAAGCCATAACGGCAGTGCATTTGGAAGAATTCCACAATCTTATATTAAGGTATAAAGTCGATTTTCTTGTATATACACATTTAGCAATCGATATTGAGTTGCTTCAAATCATTAGTTTAACATATTTAAGTTAATTTGCCTTCTTCATCTTACTGAAGTGGACATAAAGCCATAACGGCAGTGCATTTGGAAGAATTCCACAATTTTATATTAAGGTATAAAGTCGATTTTCGTGTATATACACATTTAGCAATCGATATTGAGTTGCTTCAAATCATTAGTTTAACATATTTAAGTTAATTTGCCTTCTTCATCTTACTGAAGTGGACATAAAGCCATAACGGCAGTGCATTTGGAAGAATTCCACAATCCTATATTAAGGTATAAAGTCGATTTTCTTGTATATACACATTTAGCAAACGACATTGAGTTGCTTCAAATCATTAGTTTAACATATTTAAGTTAATTTGCCTTCTTCATCTTACTGAAGTGGACATAAAGCCATAACGGCAGTGCATTTGGAAGAATTCCACAATCCTATATTAAGGTATAAAGTCGATTTTCTTGTATATACACATTTAGCAAACGACATTGAAAGCCATAACGGCATGCATATGGAAAATTCCACAATCTTATATTAAGGTATAAAGTCGATTTTCTTGTATATACTCATTTAGCATTCGATATTGAGTTGCTTCAAATTATTAGCTTAACATATTTAAGTTAATTTGCCTTCTTCATCTTACTGAAGTGGACATAAAGCCATAACGGCAGTGCAATATGGAAGAATTCCACAATCTTATTTTAAGGTATAAAGTCGATTTTCTTGTATATTCACATTTAGCAAGCGATATTGAGTTGCTTCAAATCATTGATGCCTTCTTTGTTAATTTGCCTTCTTCATCTTAATGATGATAGCGGAATAAAACTTTACAAAACAGCAGTGCATTTGAAAAATATTCCACAATCCTATATAATGGCATAAAGTCGATTTTCTTGTATATACACATTTAGCAATCGATATTGAGTTGCTTCAAATCATTAGTTTAACATATTTAAGTTAATTTACCTTTTTCATCTTACTGAAGTGGACATAAAGCCATAACGGCAGTGCATTTGAAGAATTCACAATCTTATATTT
>NW_026091448.1:0-6610 GCF_024586455.1 Bactrocera neohumeralis
TAGCAGTCGATATGGAATTGCCTTAAATCATTAATTTAACATATTTAAGTTAATTAACTTTCTTCATCTTACTGAAGTTGACATAAAGCCATAACGGCAGTGCACTTGGAAGAATTCGACAATCTTATATTCAGGTATAAAGTCGATTTTCTTGTATATACACATTTACCAGTCGATATTGAGTTGCTTCAAATCATTAACATCAAATATTTAAGTTAATTAACTTTCTTCATTTTACCGAAGTTGACTTAAAGCCATAACTGCAGTGCTGTTAGAAGACATCACCAATCTTATGTTCAGGTATAAAGTCGATTTTTTCTTGTGTATACACGATATAGTCGATAATGCAAATGCCTTAAATCATTAGTTTAATCTACTTAAGTTATTTAACCTTCTTCATCTTACTGAAGTGGATATAAAGCCATAACGGCAGTGCATTTGGAAGAATTCCACCTTCTTATGTTTAGGTGTAAAGTCGATATTCTTGTAAGTACACATTTAGCAATCGATATTGAGTTGCTTCAAATCATTAGTTTACCATATTTAAGTTAATTAGCCTTCTTCGTCTTACCGGAGTTGACAAAAAGCCATAACGGCAGTGCATTTGGAAGAATTCGCAATCTTATATTCAGGTATAAAGTCGATTTTCTTGTCTATAAACATCTACCGATCGACATTGAGCTGCTTCAAATCATTTATCTCACTTACTTAAGTTAATTAACCTTTTTCATCTTACTGAAGTTGACATAAAGCCATAACGGCAATGCATTTGGAAGAATTCGACAATCTTATATTCAGGTATACAGTCGATTTTCTTGTATATACATATATAGCAGTCGATATTGAAATGCCCTAAATCATTAGTTTAACATATTTAAGTTAACTATGCTACTTCATCTTACTGAAGTTGACATAAAGCCATAACGGCAGTGCATTTGTAAAAATTCGACATTCTTATATTCAGGTATAAAGTCGATGTTCTTGTATATACACATTTAGCAGTCGATATTGAATTGCCTCAAATCATTAATTTAACATATTTAAGTTAACTGCTTCTTCATCTTACTGAAGTTGACATAAAGCCATAACGGCAGTGCATTTGGAAGAATTCGACATTCTTATATTCAGGCATAAATTCGATGTTCTTGTATATACACATTTAGCAGTCGATATTGAAATGCCTTAAATCATTAATTTAACATATTTAAGTTAATTAACTTTTTTCATCTTACTGAAGTTGACATAAAGCCATAACGGCAGTGCATTTGGAAGAACTCGACATTCTTATATTCAGGTATAAATTCGATGTTCTTGTATATACACATTTAGCAGTCGATATTGAATTGCCTTAAATCATTAGTTTAACATATTTAAGTTAATTGCTTCTTCATCTTACTGAAGTGGACATAAACCCATAACGGCAGTGCATTTGGAAGAAGTCCACATTTTTATATTTAGATATTAATTCGATTTTCTTGTATATACACATTTAGCAAAATTCGACAATCTTATATTCAGGTATAAAGTCGATTTTATTGTATATACACATTTAGCAGTCGATATGGGTTGCTTTAAATCATTAATTTATCATATTTAAGTTAATTAACTTTCTTCATCTTACCGAAGTTGACATAAAGCCATAACGGCAGTGCATTTGGAGGAATCCGACAATCTTATATACAGGTATAAGGTCGATTTTCTTGTATATACACATTTTGCAGTCGATATTGAGTTGCTTTAAATCATTAATTTAACATACTTAAGTTAATTGACCTTCTTCATCTTACTGAAGTTGACATAAAGCCATAACGGCAGTGCATTTGGAAGAATCCGACAAACTTATATACAGGTATAAAGTCGATTTTCCTGTATATCCACATTTAGCAATCGATATTGAGTTGCTTTAAATCATTTATTTAACATATTTAAGTTAATTAACCTTCCTCATCTTACTGAAGTTGACATAAAGCCATAACAGCAGTGCAGTTGGAAGAAATAAGAAATCTTATGTTCAGGTATAAAGTCGACTTTCTTGTGATTACACATTTAGCAATCGATATTGAGTTGCTTCAAATCATTAGTTTAACATACTTAAGTTAATTAAACTTCTTCATCTTACCGAAGTTGACATAAAGCCATAACGGCAGTGCATTTGTAAAAATTCGACAGTCTTATGTTCAGGTATAAAGTCGACTTTCTTGTATATACACATTTACCAGTCGATATTGAATTGCTTTAAATCATTAATTTAACATATTTAAGTTATAAGCCATAACGGAAGTGCATTTGTAAAAATTCGACAATCTTATATTCAGGTGTTAAGTCGACTTTCTTGTGTCTACACATTTAGCAATCGATATTGAGTTGCTTAAAATCATTTACTTCACTTATTTAAGTTAATTAGCCTTCTTAATCTTACTGGAGTTGACATAAAGCCATAACGGCAATGCAGTTGGAAGAAATCAACAATCTTATGTTCAGGTATAAAGTCGACTTTCTTGTGATTACACATTTAGCAATCGATATTGAGTTGCTTCAAATCATTAGTTTAACATACTTAAGTTAATTAAACTTCTTCATCTTACCGAAGTTGACATAAAGCCATAACGGCAGTGCATTTGGAAGAATCGACAATCTTATATTCAGGTATAAAGTCGATTTTCTTGTATATACACATTTAGCAGTCGATATTGAGTTGCTTTAAATCATTAGTTTAACATATTTAAGTTAATTATGCTTCTTCATCTTACTGAAGTTGACATAAAGCCATAACGGCAGTGCATTTGGAAGAATTCGACATTCTTATATTCAGGTATAAAGTCGATTTTCTTGTATATACACATTTAGCAGTCGATATTGAGTTGTTTAAATCATTATTTTAACATATTTGTGTTAATTAGCTTTCTTCATCTTACTGAATTTGACATAAAGACATAACGGCAGTGCATTTGTAAAAATTCGACAGTCTTATATTCAGGTATAAAGTCGACTTTCTTGTATATACACATTTAGCAGTCGATATTGAATTGCTTTAAATCATTAATTTAACATATTTAAGTTAATTAACTTTCTTCATCTTCCTGAAGTTGACATAAAGCCATAACGGCAGTGCATTTGTAAAAATTCGACAATCTTATATTCAGGTATAAAGTCGACTTTCTTGTGTATACACATTTAAAAATCGATATTGAATTGCTTCAAATCATTACTTTAACATATTTAAGTTAATTAACCTTCTTCATCTTACTGGAGTTGACATAAAGCCATAACGGCAATGCAGTTGGAAGAAATCAACAATCTTATGTTCAGGTATAAAGTCGACTTTCTTGTGATTACACATTTAGCAGTCGATACTGAAATGCCCTAAATCATTAGTTTAACATATTTAAGTTAATTATTCTTCTTCATCTTATCGAAGTTGACATAAAGCCATAATGGCAGTGCATTTGTAAAAATTCGACAATCTTATATTCAGGTATAAAGTCGATTTTCTTGTATATACACATTAAGCAGTCGATATTGAATTGCCTTAAATCATTAGTTTAACATATTTAAGTTAATTAATTTTCTTCATCTTACTGATGTTGACATAAAGCCATAACGGAAGTGCATTTGTAAAAATTCGACAATCTTATATTCAGGTATAAAGTCGATTTTCTTGTATATACACATTTAGCAGTCGATATTGAATTGCCTTAAATCATTAATTTAACATATTTAAGTTAATTAACTTTCTTCATCTTACTGAAGTTGACATAAAGCCATAACGGCAGTGCATTTGTAAAAATTCGACAATCTTGTATACAGGTATAAGTTCGATTTTCTTGTATATACATTTAGCAGTCGATATTGAATTGCCTTAAATCATTAATTTAACATATTTAAGTTAATTAACTTTCTTCATCTTACTGAAGTTGACATAAAGCCATAACGGCAGTGCATTTGTAAAAATTCGACATTCTTATATTCAGGTATAAAGTCGATTTTCTTGTATATACACATTTAGCAGTCGATATTGAATTGCCTTAAATAATTAGTTTAAAATACTTAAGTTAATTAACCATTTCATCTTCCTGATGTTGACATAAAGCCATAACGGAAGTGCATTTGTAAAAATTCGACAATTTTATATTCAGGTATAAAGTCGACTTTCTTGTATATACACATTTAGCAATCGATATTGAGTTGCTTCAAATCATTTACTTCACTTATTTAAGTTAATTAACATTCTTCATCTTACCGAAGTTGACATAAAGCCATAACGGCAGTGCATTTGTAAAAATTCGACAATCTTATATTCAGGTATAAAATCGATTTTCTTGTATATGCACATTTAGCAGTCGATATTGAATTGCCTTAAATCATTAGTTTAACATATTTAAGTTAATTAACTTTCTTCATCTTACTGAAGTTGGCATAAAGCCATAACGGCAGTGCATTTGGAAGAATTCGACATTCTTATATTCAGGTATAAAGTCGATGTTTTTGTATATTAACATTAAGCAGTCGATATTGAATTGCCTTAAATCATTAATTTAACATATTTAAGTTAATTGCTTCATCATCTTACTGAAGTTGACATAAAGCCATAACGGCAGTGCATTTGGAAGAATTCGACATTCTTATATTCAGGTATAAAGACGATTTTCTTGTATATACACATTTAGCAGTCGGTGTTGAGTTGCTTCAAATCATTAACATCAAATATTTAAGTTAATTAACCTTTTTCATCTTACTGATGTTGACATAAAGCCTTAACGGCAGTGCATTTGTAAAAATTCGACATTCTTATATTCAGGTATAAAGTCGATGTTCTTGTTTATACACATTTTGCAGTCGATATTGCCTTAAATCATTAATTTAACATATTTAAGTTAATTAACATTCTTCATCTTACTGAAGTTGACATAAAACCATAACGGCACTGCATTTGTAAAAATTCGACATTCTTATATTCAGGTATAAAGTCGATTTTCTTGTATATACACATTTAGCAGTCGATATTGAATTGCCTTAAATAATTAGTTTAACATACTTAAGTTAATTAACCTTTTTCATCTTCCTGATGTTGACATAAAGCCATAACGGAAGTGCATTTGTAAAAATTCGACAATCTTATATTCAGGTATAAAGTCGACTTTCTTGTGTCTACACATATATTTAACATATTTAAATTAATTAACATTCTTCATCTTACCGAGGTTGACAAAAAGCCATAACGGCAGTGCATTTGTAAAAATTCGACAATCTTATATTCAGGTATAAAATCGATGTTCTTTTATATACACATTTAGCAGTCGATATTGAGTTGCCTTAAATCATTAGTTTAACATATTTAAGTTAATTGCTTCTTCATCTTACTGAAGTTGACATAAAGCCATAACGGCAGTGCATTTGGAAGAATTCGACATTCTTATATTCAGGTATAAAGTCGATGTTCTTGTATATACACATTTAGCAGTCGATATTGAATTGCCTTAAATCATTAGTTTAACATAATTAAGTTAATTAACCTTCTTCATCTTACCGAAGTTGACATGAAGCCATAACGGCAGTGCATTTGGAAGAATTCCACAATCTTTTATTAAGGTTTAAAGCAATCGATATTGAGTTGTTTCAAATCATTTACTTCACATATTTAAGTTAATTACCCTTCTTCATCTTACTGAAGTTGACATTAAGCCATAACGGCAGTGCATTTGGAAGAATTCGACATTCTTATATTCAGGTATAAAGTCGATGTTCTTGTATATACACATTTAGCAGTCGATATTGAATTGCCTTAAATCATTAGTTTAACATATTTAAGTTAATTAACTTTCTTCATCTTACTGAAGTTGACATAAAGCCATAACGGCAATGCAGTGCATTTGGTATAAAGTCGATTTTCTTGTATATACACATTTAGCAGTCGATATTGAAATGCCCTAAATCATTAGTTTAACATATTTAAGTTAATTATTCTTCTTCATCTTACTGAAATTGATATAAAGCCATAACGGCAGTGCATTTGGAAGAATTCGACAATCTTATATTCAGGTATAAAGTCCATTTTCTTGTATATACACATTTAGCAGTCGATACTGAATTGCTTTAAATCATTGATTTAACATCTTTAAGTTAATTTACCTTCTTCATCTTACTGAAGTTGACATAAAGCCATAACGGCAGTGCATTTGGAAAAATTCGACAATCTTATATTCAGGTATGAAGTCGATTTTCTTGTATATACACACATTTAGCAGTAGATATTGAATTGCCTTAAATCATTAATTTAACATATTTAAGTTATTTAACTTTCTTCATCTTACTGAAGTTGACATGAAGCCATAACGGCAGTGCATTTGGAAGAATTCGACAATCTTATATTCAGGTATAAAGTGGATTTTCTTGTATATACACATTTAGCAGTCGATATTGAATTGCCTTAAATCATTAATTTAACATATTTAAGTTAACTAACCTTCTTCATCTTACTGAAGTTGACATTAAGCCATAACGGCAGTGCATTTGGAAGAATTCACAATCTTATATTCAGGTATAAAGTCGATTTTTTTGTATATACACATTTAGCAGTCGATATTGAATTGCCTTAAATCATTAGGTCAAC
>NW_026091449.1:0-9218 GCF_024586455.1 Bactrocera neohumeralis
AAATGAATTTTAGGAAAATTTACTATAAAATATTCACTTTTTTTGTTTTTTTTAAATATTCCTTATATGGATTTCTTTTGATATATTATTTTTTTTGTATTTCAATACAAAATTATTCAAATTTGCAGAAAAACAAGCAACTGAAAATCATTATTGCGGGGTCCCGTGACGAGATGCAAAACAAAAAAGTTTGAACTCTCATGGCAATCTTGTTTCTATCATTCTTGATGGCCACCCGGTTTTACGAAACCGGTTGATGGTGTTCTTTCGTTATTCAGTGGCCCCCTGCCTTTTTATCATTTAAAAAAAAAAGTTTTTTCCAAAATTTTAAAAATTTTTAGTAATTTTTTTTAGATTAACTTTTAAATAAAAAATTCAAATAAATTATAATTACAAACTAAATTTTTTTTTCTTAAATAAATTTTTTGGAAACATTTTTTTGATTTTTATATTTAACATTTTTTTGCTAATAAACCTTATATGTTTTGGTCAGTGTTCAAACTTTATTTTCATCAAACCACCAAAAAAGGGCCGTTTAACCCCAAAACCAAAAACTTTGTGGGCCCTTTCAAACCACCTTTTTCCCACAAAATTACAGTGCGACCAAAATATTCTTTTTCATAAAAAAGGCCCTTTTTTACCCTTTTGGGAAAACCCTGCAAAAAATTTTAAAAATTTTTCCAATTATTAAAAAGGGGTTTTTTTTCAAAAAATTTTAAAAAAAAAAAAAAATCTTTTTTTAAAATTTGAATTTTTTTAATTTTTAAAAGGAAAAAAGGGAAAAAAAGGTGGGGGAGTGAGCCCTATGGGGTCAATTCCCCTTCATGTCCTTTTTTGATACACTATTCTAAAACCCCTTTTGTATTCGTTTCCCTTCCCCCTCAAACCTTTTTTGAGGTTTCGATGAAACTACTTATGCCCGAAAACGGGAAAAATCCATTCAAATTTGGTGTTGGGGGTTTCCCAGTGTTTTTTCGGATCTGTGCAGACTGGGCTTTCCCGGGAAAGTAGGTTTTTTCCCTTTTTCCCCTGCTCCCCAAACCAGGGGAAATATCTTGTGTCCCTTTTTGGACCTTTTCCCCCAAAATGGCCAGTGCCCTTTGGGGTAGTTTATTCTGTAAATACTTTTTCTTGACCTATTTAATAAATCATTTGTTCTTTTCCGCAATTTTGGGCCTAATTGTTTTTTATGCATTATGAATGTTTTCCACCTGTTGTTTTTTTGTGAAATTGTCTTTGATCTCTCCTTTTTCGACCCTGGGGCTTGGAAAGCCCCGCCTCGGATTCGGGGAAAAACCCTTCCCAAACTCGTCTGCTTTTTCGTTACCGAAATTTTCCGGGGCCCGGGCCCCAATCGGGGGTTTGCGGGACCTTTTATTGAGCTTAGTGCTCTCTTGCAGCTGTGAACTATCGAATTTTCATGGGTGAAGAAAATCCGGGGGGCCCCTGGCTGTCCGTAAATATTTTGTTTTATGTATTTTTCCCTGGTTTTCAAAATTAGAACCCGCTTTTTTAACCTGTTTTTTTCTTGGAAAGATGCTGCCGAGTTCGGTGACGTATAAGAGAGATATCCCTAGATCAGCGGAGAATACCCCCCCCCTCCCAGCCCCATTTTGGACCCTCGGTATGACTGGGGGGATTTCCTCACATGAACCTCTTCCCCATACTCGTCTGATGGTATCCTCACCGGGAAAGTGTCTCAAACCCTTTTGGGGAAATGTAGTCGATTTGTTAATAGTGCTTTTGAATTAAATTTGTCCGTGTTCAGCTGTTTCAACCTCCCAATTCTTTATTCTTATCGCCGCAATGGCTGTTTTATGGAAAAAAAATTATTGGTAGTTGATGCGGATCCATTGAGCGACAGTCGGACATATATTGCACCCTCCCCGCACATGCGCTCTTTTTTCCCCTTTTAATTTTCAAATTTGTTTTTTTGTTTGCGCTGGCCACCTCCAAGCTCCTGAAAGTTAGGTTTTGACAGCCAATCACATGATTATATTGGTTTAGCCCCAATTTTGTTGGTTTTTCTTAAAGTATAGTCCCCATGTATGTTTTGTTTATTTTTTTTTCTATATTTATTTTCCAGGAAGTTTGGGGTAATCCCAAATATTTAGCTGGGGATGAGTGAGTGTTTCCTTTTATCCGGAAATTGTAAAAAGGTATTTTGGTTTTGTGAATACATCAGTTCTGTTTTGTTCGGTTAACCCCTGACCATTGTTTTTACCCCGGGAACCTCAATTTTCCCAATCTGTGACGTTAAAGGAAACATCCCTAAAACCAACAACACTTATCGTCTGCAATGCTCTGCTTTCCTCCTCCACCGTTTGTTGGGTAGTATTTCGCGCGCAACCCAAAGAATCGGAGAGGCCCCCCCTTGGGCGTTCCTTTTCCCACATACTTGTTTGTTTGCAGCCGGTTAATTTAAATTTCCTTCTCAAGCATCGATAGTATCCATCTAACAGTTCCTTCCCCCAAAGCCAGAAATTAATTATCGCATTTACTTCTATTTGTTGAAGGGCCCTCTTGTCTAGAAATGAGCATGGTGTTTGTTTGTGGTGTAGTATTTTTGTTACCTTATCACCCCCCTAGGGGTTTTGTTGATCGGCCTTTTTGCCCCTGTTGGGACTTGATAACTTCTCCGCCATTATTGCTCTTACGTGTAATCTAAGCCTTTTTAGACCCACAAAAGGAGGGGGGGCTTATGGTCTAAAATCCTTCATTCTCGTGTGTTCTTCTGCCCGGTTTTGGAAGGGAATAAAATTTACTCCCAACTTTTGGGGTGTAAATGTTGAAATGCCTTTTTATATTTTCAAACCTTGAACCTTGGTTTACTAGTTTTTGGGGATTATGCTAATCCCTCCCCGGGCCCCGCAAATGGTGCAAAAAATGTTTTTCATTTGATTTTTAAAATTTTTCTCTATTTGGCTTCGATAGTGTGCATTCAGCGGTGGTTCTGGTTGAACCTCGTTAAGGTTTTTTCTGCCTCGGAAATGGTTTGATTAGTACCTCCCGAGACCTTTTTAAAGGGGGTTCCTTCCTCAACCTAATGTAGCAGTGTTAAAAGTCTTTTGGGTAACATTTTTCCGCCCGGGGCCCTGCTTTCTATCGTGTGCAGAAAAAATATCCATGAGTCCTTTTGCTTTCCTATTTTTTTTTTTCTTTCATAATTCTTTATATGGCTTCCAATTTTTGGGTTTTAAAACTCTCATTAAAGTTTTCCCCAGTTGATTCTCAAACTCTTAAGTTCTGTTCCACCAAGGAAAAATTTTTTTTTTTAAAACTTTGGGGAGGGAATTTACTAAAAATTGTGGTTAAAATTTTCCCCTTTTCCACCTGAATCTAATTTAGGTTTCTGATGCTCTTTTCTCCCTTTAAGGCATTTTGTTGCTATCTGGAAATTTTTCCCCTGCCTTCCCAGGGTTTGGATGGAAGGGGGCCCCTTAATTTTGGGGTGCTGAAAGTATCCAAGTGATCCAAAAATGGAACTCATGGTACCACAAAAGGACTGTCTTGTCTGTTGATGGGGTGAGGTCAACACTTCCTCCCACCCCCGGGAAACCCCATCAAAACTTTGGGAAAATAAAAGCTGGTTATCGCCCTTGTTGCAAAACTTAATTACATTCAAAAAAAACCAAGGGTACCTCTGGTGTTTTTTTGGACTACCCCTATTCCTTGCCCTTTGCATCACCCTATTAGGACATCATCCCCCCTGTTCTCCCTACAGTCTGGCGGCGGGGGCCCGGGGGTAAGTCTTCGTCATGGGCCGTAGGCCGAGACCAAAAAGAAGCTTTTTCCCTTTTGTTCCCCCTTTACTGGATATCCTTTTTTGCTTTTAGGAAAAGAAATACTTTTATACTTTTTTTGATAAGGATGCATGCCCCAGGTTTCCCCTGTTCCTGTGTAAAACAGGATAATTGTGCTTTTGCCTTTAATGGAAATCTGACCCCGGGTCGTACTAGGCTGATGTCATCCCTCGTTCCGAGGGTTTCAGTTCGCTTGCACTCCCCCAGTGCTGAGGTTTTTCTGTACCATCTAAAGGTTGTTATTGGGCATCTCGGGTTTCTTCATCCCACATTCTTTGCAACTGGGTGGCGTCCGACCTCTTCCGTGTCGTCTTCGTCCCCTTTTCCCTTTGGGAAAATTTTTTGTCTGGCCCGGGGTTCCCAAGCTGATTTTGTAGTCAGTCTTCTTCAACCTCAATGGCTCATCACAAATGGCCCTAGTATTTGGGACTTTTTCTTTTTAGGTTTTTTCCCCCGTTGTCCACTCTCTATACCGGGAAGATTTTTTCTGCAACAAACCCCCGAGTTTTTTGCCTGGCTCCTCAAGGGGGGAACCAAATGCAACCAGGTTCTTTTTTTGGGGGTATAAGCCTCTTTGGAGGCCTAGAAGGCGTTGTAATTAGAACACTACCCCTCAGGAAAACTGCAGGGCCCGGTCGCATTTGATGACCCCGGCCCCCGAGGGTCTCAAGGGGTCAAACTCCGGGACCCCAGGAGGGCAGCTTAGCACCATACTCGACAATCGGCATTCCCCCCATCTCCGTATTTTCCCGGGAGGAGGAATTTCCATCTATAATGGCCACCTGCAGGCTTCCCCCGGCTCATCCAGAAATGCCTTCCTTGTTTGCTGCTGTGTTCTCCTTCACTCCCCCCGTTTTTTTGGGTGAGCTCCGGACTTGTGATGGGCATTTCTCTTTTGAAGTGCCTCTAGTTTTTTCTCTACTTGAGGTTGTGATTGCTTTTTTCAGGGGCCTTCATATTCCTCACGATGGTTTGGGGCCTTTGTTTACCCCATCCTGGGGGGGCTGCCTGGCTTTTTGGGTTCTTCCTGGGTTTAAGACCGCCCCTGGGGCCCCCACTGATTTTGGGATTTCTTGCGCTTCTTTTTTTTCTCATTTTAGCCGCCAGTGCACTTTGGTTGGTGCTCTGGCGCCCTTGGGGGGTGGCCTTTCCCACCTCTGTGGTTTTCCTGCTGTTTTACCTTACTTTTTTTGGGTGTGTTCGGGAGTACTCTTACTCGTGTCCTGGCTGGAGGCAAGTAGTTCGTCCTCATCGGATTCCGTTATAGGATTCCGATAGCTCATGTCCTTAGTCGTTGCTGTTGTCGTCAATTTGGTTGTTGTAGTTGGTGTTGTTGTTGTTGTTGTTTTTGTATTGTTTGCGTTCATGTTTGGTCCCACGAGTAGTCCGGAAAGGGTAGTCACTCGTCCGCAGAGCCGGTATGCGGAGAGAAGGCTTTATACCTCCGACTCGCCCGGGCATCGAGGACGTTCGCGATCAGTATTTTACCCCGCTGACCATTCAGCCCTCGGCACGGGTACCTCGACACCTTGGCCTAGGTGGTGTTGGTTCGGGTGTCTCATACTTCCACAATAGGAGATGAGCGTAAAACCTAGGGTTTATTCATCCATATCACTATTGTGGGAATTATGAAGTGTCTCTCTTAGTTCGTAAGATTAGAGTGCGTTTCCTTTGGGATGCAAACTTTACTCTTACTTAAGCCCCTTCGCCACGACAAGGCGACCAACTTCAAAGGAGGAATAATATAGAATATGCACGACTTTTAATTCTTTCATGACTACTAATCATACAATGTAGTAGTAAATATTTATAACCTACACTTTGCTACTTTATTGCCGTCATTATCTTCTACAACTTGTAACCAATCTTTTAAAATAGGGTCTTTGAGCCAGAAATCTCTAAATTTTAGAGAATACTGTCGTTTACTAAACATTGTTATATGAGTATATTAATGATGGAGTACATTACAAGTAAATTTTCACTTTAAAAGATTTAAAAAATGAAGATTGTTACGAAGAAAGAAAGAGCGAACAAGATGAAAGAGAACGTATAAGTATATCAAACAATTGAGTATAGTAGAATGTAGCCGTTAAAAAGGCTCCCCCCCTTGATATATAACAGGCTATCTTTATTTGTCTTATTCGTAGCTCTTTAAAAGCTTGAAACAGAACTAAAATATCTTATGGGGGAAGCAATTGTGAAGAATATACATATATAATATATATTATTAATTTTTTGTATTTACCGTCAGATGGTATTTACCACTAAAAAAAACACCAGCCACTAAAAAAGTTTTTTGCCCACTAGAGGGAAAGTAAAACCACTAGGTTTAGTGGTAAACCCACTGAGTTGGCAGCAATGTATATGGTTTGTAAACAATTTATATAGTTATACTTTGTATAAATTGCAATACTAAATTCATCAATTTAGGAATGCTTAATATTCACACAATTTGTGCATTTGCAAGTCAATTTATTTAATAACTTTTAAAATTTTAAATAAATCATAGAAATTCGGCTTTGGCTGATTGGTCAAGTTTTACCTATGATTTTTGCATCTATGGTTGCCGTAATGTCTTCATCACGTGTTACAAACACGCAAACATTTCAAACAACATTTAAATGTTTTAATATGGCTACTTGGAGATGATTTTCGCCATATACCATAAACAGCCGTGCTCCCAGTTTCACCTTTCAATTTCACAATGTGATTTTAAAAATTTCCTGTGAAAGTGAATTCGTGTGCTCCCAATTTCACAAATTTTGTTATCGATATTTTCCCATTGTTTCCTCATTCTAAACAGCTGACAAGCATCTGAGAGGATTTTATTGAAAATTTATAAATATTGTAAAATGCCATTTATTTTTTCAATTGCTTGTTGTGAAGCCAAAAGAAGGCGTAAAATTATGGAAATTAGGCGTAACAGACATCTGAGGAATGCCTCTAGCATTCTTAAAATTTCTGACAGCTGTTGTTGAATATTTCCTTTCGGATTGAGCGATGCATGATTTTTTTGAGTATAATGTATAATGTAAGTAAAATGTATAATGTAAAAAATTCGTATATACCAATAAATAAGTAATTTAAAAAGGTCATGAGTAGCACCTACAAATATCAAAGGATATATAAAAAAATTGTCTTATAGAAAATAATTTCTCATTTTAACACATTTTGCCATTTACTTTTCATTTCACTGCCAACAAAGAACTCGGATTCGATTCACAATAAATAATGTGAATGTGAAAGTATGAGCATCAAATATGTGATTTCAAACCGAATTCACAAGGAAATTTGTGAATGTGAAATTGGGAGCACGGCTGATAAGCTCAGTTTTGAAACAATCGAAATAACTGTGAAAAACTGAAATGAAACAAGTAAGGAAGCGCTAAGTTCGGGTGTCACCGAACATTTTATACTCTCGCATGATAAAGTGATAATCGAGATTTCATTATCCGTCATTTACATATTTTTCAAATACCGTATTTGTGGTAAAGTTTTATTCCGCTGTCATTGGTTCCTATTGTATATATTATACAGAGAAGGCATCAGGTGGAATTCAAAATAGCGTTATATTGGAAGAAGGCGTGGTTGTAAACCGATTTCACCCATATTTCGTACATGTCATCAGGGTGTTAAGAAAATATTATATACCGAATTTCATTGAAAACGGTCTAGTAGTTCCTGAGATATGGTTTTTGGTCCATAAGTGGGCGAAGCCACGCCCATTTTCAATTTTTAAAAAAAGCCTGGGTGCAGCTTCCTTCTGCCATTTCATCCGTAAAATTTTGTGTTCCTGACGTTTTTTGTTAGTCGGTTAACGCACTTTTAGTGATTTTCAACATAACCTTTGTATGGGAGGTGGGCGTGGTTATTAACCGATTTCTTCCATTTTTGAACTGTATATGGAAATAACTGAAGGAAACGACTCTGTAGAGTTTGGTTGACATAGCTATAGTAGTTTCTGAGATATGTACAAAAAACTTAGTAGGGGGCGGGGCCACGCCCACTTTTCCAAGAAAGTACTTCCAAATATGCCCCTCTCTAATGCGATCGTTTGTGCCAAATTTCACTTTAATATCTTTATTTATGGCTTAGTTATGACACTTTATAGGTTTTCGGTTTCCGCCATTTTGTGGGCGTGGCAGTGGGCCGATTTTGCCCATCTTCGAACTTAACCTTCTTATGGAGACAAGAAATACATGTACCAAGTTTCATCATGATACCTCAATTTTTACTCAAGTTACAGCTTGCACGGACGGACGGACAGACAGACATCCGGATTTCAATTCTACTCGTCACCCTGATCACTTTGGTATATATAGCCCTATATCTGACTCTTTTAGTTTTAGGACTTACAAACAACCGTTATGTGAACAAAACTATAATACTCTCCTTAGCAACTTTGTTGCGAGAGTGTAGAAATTAGTTTGTTGAACATATGTATATGTACATAGATAGAAAAATATATGCTTCTAAGCAATATTTAGTAACCAAGCTCTTTTATGGTAGTTCTTAATATAAAGAAATCTTTCTAGAAACCAATACAAAAAAAGTTGTGATTACAGCTTATAAAATTAAACAGTTAGTTCTACAAATTTATTTATTTTTTTGTCTTGAATGTCTGCTGCGCTCCAGCTGGCACTCACTCAAGTAAAGATGCAAATTTACCACCAATTTGTTAACGTTCTACCGCTTTCATGAAGAAATTTCGAATGTGCGTTCCGTACACAACTGCGATTAATCTTGCTTTGAAGTAGATACAGTCCAGCACCGTGAGAAATTGTTCTCCGACTTTTTTGTAAATGTCATCAATATTTTCGTGAAGTTTTGTTTTATTATCTTCAGGTATTGGTAAATCGCTCTTTTTTTCATGCATTCCACCGACGGACTCGTCGTCTCGTCGTATTGAATGGTATTCTGGCAAAGGCACTACGGCACAATTCCGATTTCTTTGGCGCCGCGATTTGAAGGTACCGTTGGAAAGAGGAAGTCCTCTTGATTAAAAAATATGTGGGGTTATAGGTACCGCAAGCGCTTAGCTTACGAGATATTCGACCTTAAAGTTCAAAACTTCCCAAAATTCGAACATTTCAACAAGCTATTTTACCACATTAAACACACTTTACTCACATTTTTCATCTCAAATTAATTAAACTAAACTATAAACTTTTAAATAAATCCACATTTTACACTTTTAGCAGTATTTTTACCGAAGAAATCTTTATTTTAAAAATTACATTTTTACACTCGTAGTGAACATCACGTGTGTGCTAAAAATTACGACGAAATGGAGCGCTGCCATGTGATAATAAGGAAATTCGCTGAAATGCCTTTTTTCCCAAAAATTCCTCTATCCATTCATGTAGATTTAATTTAATAAAAAATAAATAATATTATATTAAAATTATATAATAT
>NW_026091450.1:0-10228 GCF_024586455.1 Bactrocera neohumeralis
TTTGTAATGTTGTATCCACCGATATTTAAAGTGACCGTTTCTAGTTCTTCCTGCTCGTGATAAGCACTGCTTCTGTTTTTCTCGGGCAGCTGCAGCTTAGTTTCCGTGAGCCAGTCCTTAATTTTTGTTGTGGTCGCATTGCAGAAGTTTTAAATTTGGGAGAGCTCTTTCGCAACTATCGTCATAGCAATGTCGTCCATATTGCCAATTATTTGCGCCAAATCTTTTCGCAGCGGTAGGCGTAGCACCCGGTCGTATAGCACATTCCAAAGTAACGGACCCATTACGGAGTCCTGCGGTACTCCACCTGTCACCACGTAGCTTTTTGGACCGGCATCGGTGTCGTACAATAGCAGTCTATCAGACAGATAACTACTTATTATCTTTAGTAGGTATCCCAGAGTGTTCTTGCTTCTAAAGCCCTAATTATATGTGGCCAGGATGTAGAATTAAAAGCATTTTTGATGTCAAGTGCGACAACTGCGTAATATTTTTTATCGCCATGTATCCACCTGATTCCCTCTATGGTTTTGGCCGCAATGTTCGTCAATTTTCCGACTGCGTTCATGGTGGATCGATGTCTTCGGAACCGAAATTGGTTTTCAGACTAGCCAGGCAGCTTGTCCTCCTTCTAGGTGACGTACCAAACGTTTACAGATCATATAAAGTGGCCGGTTTGTTTGATTTCTGGAGGAGAAGCAGGCGCTGCTTCATCCATACTCTTCCGAAAACGCCTAGAAAAAATTTCAGCGAGGGCCTTCTTGTTGTGCTTAACTGCAATTTTAAGAGCCTCGTTTGGGATGCCATGATCTTTCCGCCACTTATACTAACGCATCCTCGTCGATTGACAAAACTTCGACCACTGTTGGTATTCTTCTGCTCGTACGCTGCTCTTGCGATGGGAAAGTGTTTTCACAACCTTTTCCAGCACTGTAGCACAGGTTGGTGCCCCACGGATTTTCAGCATTTCGGCTTGTCGGTCTAAGTCGGTCGAGCTACCCAATTTTTCATCCAGCAAGAGGTCGAAGATGTTCTCATCTAGCGTTTCCACCTTCCATCCCTTTTTCCGCAACTTTTTTAGACTGTCTTGGTTTCGCAGCTTCTTGCCGATTTCAAACATAATGGCAAGGTGATCCCTATGTGTGTAGAAGTCGCACACTTTCCAACGTGCAGATCGAGCCAATGAGTTGCTGGCGAACGTAATATATATAATCGATCCGCGGCCATTCTTCTCGAAGGTATTTCTACCTCCCGCAAAAGCTAAAAATCATAAATGGCACAACTTTCTGGTGCTTCTCGCAAAAATCTGCGTCGATATGTATTCACGATCATCCGTATACATACATACATATTTATGCATGTTTGTAGGCGAAGCTGCCACAGCGGCAAGGGGTGACACTCGGCGGCCATTACTTTACATATGCCATAGAAATTCTATTGCTACGAATATGGAAATGACAACGAAATAATGCAAATATGCATATTTCTAAAGGTCATTAATTTCTTTGAAGAAATGAAAGGAATGAGTGATCCTGAGAAGTATAGTCTTAACTTTTCAACGGCCAACGCAGAGCATTTCAACCAAAAGGAATTTATTCATTAAAATCACCACTCAGAACTCGTTTTATCCGTTGTAAGCGAACGATTTTCGAAGAAACATCATTTCTAATATGCCACAAGACAAAATTAGAAATTAACTTCTTAAACCTCACGCAGTCAGATAAAACGATATACTTCGTCATTGCGGGTCGATTTCTAAAAAATGTATATGAAGACTAACTACAGAAATGATCCTGTAAAGTATAGCCTTAATTTTCCTATGGCCAACGCAGAGTATTTAACCAAAATATACGCAAAATAGTAGTTGAGAATTCGCATAAATGAAAGACAAACGAAAGAAAAAGAAGCATAACTTCAATAATGCACAAGCATACAAACATACATCTGCGCAGCAGCAGCAAGGAAAGAGGTAACAATCGGCGATCCATTGTATATTTCTTTCATGCATAACCAAACCATAATTAGGACAACGCAATACAAGTGTCAATGGTGGTGTTGGTGGTAAGCGCTAGAAAAGTTACGACGAGCACGTGGGTTCGAATCCCAACAGAATTTAGTTTTAATTGAATATGTCACCAACCAAAAATTGAAACATTGTTCTACAAAAACAACAACAGCATAAGCATGGCAACATTGTGTTGTTGGTAGAAAAGCCGAACTGTGCCGAAAGAAACGAACAAACGATCGCGGATTGTCACCGCTTCGCTTGCTGCTCGAACATCTTCGCAGACAAGGTTGCGTAGATTCATATTGAGCAAGGTTGCGCAACCTGAATCTATCGCAACCTTTTCCGAACTCGTATAAGAAGTATAACTTCAAAAAGATTCTTCATTAGTAAGGATGTCGTTATCGGGTTTAGCATTTTCAAAACAAACAAAAAATAATAAAAATGGGGTCGACTTGAAAAAAAAATTTTTTGACCCGATTTTTTTCGACCTTTTCGATTTTTTTTTAAAATACTTCAAATGAAAATTTTTGGAAATCCAAGGCAGACACGACAGAGCATTGTATAAAAAAGATATATACCAAATTTCAAAGAAATCGGTACAGTAGAACTTGAGATATCATGTCAACCACCTCAAAAAAAGTAGTTTCGAGAAAAACGCGTTTTCAGTTTAGGAGACAATTCTAGTGAACACGGACGCCACGTCGCGCCACGTTGGCTGTATCTCCGAAAATAAGTCGAATTTTGAAAAATCCTTCCAAAGTCATATTTTTGGAAGTCTAAACTTTCAAAATATGCAAAAAAAATCAATGTTTTCAAAATCCTAGACCAGAATACCATTAGGACTCCTCTCCCGAAGAAGCTTAAGTACGCAGAACACACGAGATTATGAGAATATTTTAAAATAAAACGAAATGAGTTCAAAAAGGCTATTAAAAGAAGTAGGACACCTTAAGCTTCAAAAAACTATCCGAGAGGGTAGATGAAAATCCGTGGGGCACCAACCTCTGCTACACTGCTAGAAAAGGTCGTGAAAACGCTTTTCCCATCGCAAGAGCAGCGTACGAGCAGAAGAATACCAACAGTGGTCGAAGTTTTGTCAATCGACGAGGATGCGTTAGTATAAGTGGCGGAAAGATCATGGCATCCCAAACGAGGCTCTTAAAATTGCAGTTAAGCACAACAAGAAGGCCCTCGCTGAAATTTTTTCTAGGCGTTTTCGGAAGAGTATGGATGAAGCAGCGCCTGCTTCTCCTCCAGAAATCAAACAAACCGGCCACTTTATATGATCTGTAAACGTTTGGTACGTCACCTAGAAGGAGAGCTGCCTGGCTAGTCTGAAAACCAATTTCGGTTCCGAAGACATCGATCCACCATGAACGCAGTCGGAAAATTGACGAACATTGCGGCCAAAACCATAGAGGGAATCAGGTGGATACATGGCGATAAAAAATATTACGCAGTTGTCGCACTTGACATCAAAAATGCTTTTAATTCTACATCCTGGCCACATATAATTAGGGCTTTAGAAGCAAGAACACTCTGGGATACCTACTAAAGATAATAAGTAGTTATCTGTCTGATAGACTGCTATTGTACGACACCGATGCCGGTCCAAAAAGCTACGTGGTGACAGGTGGAGTACCGCAGGACTCCGTAATGGGTCCGTTACTTTGGAATGTGCTATACGACCGGGTGCTACGCCTACCGCTGCGAAAAGATTTGGCGCAAATAATTGGCAATATGGACGACATTGCTATGACGATAGTTGCGAAAGAGCTCTCCCAAATTTAAAACTTCTGCAATGCGACCACAACAAAAATTAAGGACTGGCTCACGGAAACTAAGCTGCAGCTGCCCGGAGAAAAAACAGAAGCGGTGCTTATCACGAGCAGGAAAGAACTAGAAACGGTCACTTTAAATATCGGTGGATACAACATTACAAAGCAAAACTCCCTAAGATACCTTGGCGTTATGATTGACACGAGATTGAATTTCAAAGCGCATGTTGAAAAAGCCTATAGCAAGGTAGCTACAGTTACAGCGGCCCTGTCAAGAATTATGGCTAACACTGGTGGCCCTAGTCATAGTAGCAGAGCCCTACTAGTTAAAGTAAGTCAGTCAACACTGATGTATGCGGCCCTTATATGGGGAAAAAGCACTGCGCCAAAAGCAAATGTCAATAAGGCAAAGGCTGTGACCAGGCTATGCGCCATCAGAGTGACCTGTGCATTCAGAACGGTCTTACATGAAGCGGCCAGTATCATATCTGGTCTTATGCCTCGGGACTTAATGGCCTCAGAGTTACGTAGAGCCTACCTAAAATCTAAAGCCATGAATAGGCGTCTAACGGCTGACGAGCTAAAAAAGAAGAGACAGGTTAGACTCGAAGAGTGGCAAAGACAATGGAACGCGGCAGAAAAAGAAAGATGGATGCACAAGCTCATTAAGAACGTATCAGTTTGGATTGAGAGAAAACATGGGGAGACAGACTTTTACCTGAGGCAATAGCGTTCCACGAAGTCAGGATAAGAGAACAACAGCGAAGAAGTTCGAGACCAGCTGAATAACCACAAAAGGAGTTTCTGAAGAGGCATTCTTTCCCAGCTTGGTCCTGCGAAGTAATACCTAAAGGTTAACGGAGTTAAGGGTGTAGTACTACGCACGTCCAGTAAAGTTAAATAATACTAATTGGGCGAGATCCGGAAAGAGGTGCATCTTTAGCTGGTAATATAACTCGTGCATGCTGCCCGAATAAGGCAGTATCTTCTGGAAGATTCCCCCTCCGACACAAAAACAAAAAAAAAAAAACCTTTTATAATTGTAAAATACATATTTTTGGTTGTGCACAAGCCTTTTTATATTACCGCAAAAGCAGAAAATAACCTAATCTACTTCTTTACCTAATTTTCAATAGATATGAAACCTTGCATCCTTTTTATAGTAATTTATGTATGTAACCTTGAGTGTGCGTAGATGTTGTGGGACAATTTTTTGCATTCCTCTTCATATCAAATTCGCGTTCGCATCGTGTGAGCGGTGTACAAAAATATTTTTGATAAGCCAATTTTTATTCTTATTCTTCCTGACGAACAAAAACGCTGAGTGAGCCATTCGAGTAGAAACGTTTTTCTCACTAAATATCCATCTCACTAAATATCCATCTATCTTCTCTGTCTTATAAATATTAGGCCTCTTTCAATAAATAAATATAATGGTTGTCAAAAAAGTCTTGCGGTATTTTTATTGAATTTTTTATTTATTCAAATTGAAATGAATTTTTAATGACTCATGCCTAGCCCTTGACCGATGCTACGGCTGCTACTATGCTGTTCTCTTTCGACCAATTCGGCGATTTTATCGCAATTTTCGACGGCAAGCCTTCCGGAGCGTGGCGCATCTTCGACTCTCTACACCAGAACGAAAACGTTGAAACCATCGATGTGCGGTGAAAATGGAAATTGTATCGGGTCCATAAACTGCAAAAACGCTACACGCTATAACTCACGAACGACAAGAAACGACAATCAATCAAACACGTGTTAGCTTTCCAAAAAGGTACAGCATGACCCGATGCGACGAATAAAACTAGAACTACGCGCTGCTACTACGCGAGCAAAAATACCGCAAGACTTTTTTGACAACCCATTATTTGGTATATGCCAAATTCCCCCTTTAAAAAAAATAATTGAATAATTTTCCTAAATTGCTTGTATCTGTTTAATATATTCTCAAATGATGGTTTGGGGTTTCCTTGTTTTATTAGATTTGTTTTAATCTCCAGCTATATTGGGCTGCGATTTAGCTCCTGAATATGCCTTCCTGCATCTCGTTGAATACAGTAGTTATTGTCGAGTTTATCGGTTGTGGGTTGTTCTGCGTTCATAAATTGAAGACAGCTTCCACGGAATTAACAAATGGCATTATGTTATGTCCTCCATCCAGACGCTTCTATTGTCTGAATTATTTATGTTTTCGCTTTTCAAAGTTCACTTTCACATAAATTTCCAATTCAGTTACAATTTTCCCACTTTCATATTTCACTTTCTCTTAAATATTCTAACGCAAAACTCGTGGCAAATGCAGTATTTGCCGCCGTTCCATTTGGAATGAATGCATTAACGCGGTTTGTCCGGAATGTAACAGGACTGAGTCGATTTAAAAATTTTATGAAACCAATAGTTACAATTGTTTAAAAACATTGAAAATAGGCTTCTTCTGTGTCGTTGCAGCACTGTCAGCTTGATTTCCAAGCATTGAGGTCGTCACGGAAAGAATTTGTCCAGAAAAGCCTTGAGAACCGAGGTGCATGCTGCTTAGATCCCCTCTGTCGTTTCAAAATGCTTGGCTTTCATCGGCCTAATCAAGCAAAGAAGCAAATAAAGTCGGGGGCCACATCTGGGTTATAGTAAGGCTGCGGAAGCGTTGGGATGTCAGCCTCCATTAGGTTCCGGACAAACCCTGTAGCACAGAAATACTCGCTTGAGGCAATGTATAGAATGACTAACCGTTTGGCAGAATTCTGTTAATCCAAACGTCTAATTATAATAAAAGTTCGAAAAGTGTACACACCAAATATAAAAACCCTGTTTCATTTACAACTGAAGGCCGAAACTGCGAACCCACCATTATCTTGTAATCTTAACTAAGTTAATGATAAACACTATTTTAAATGAAAAGTTTTGAGGCAGTTTCTCAGCCAAAAGTATTTATGATTAGCTTTTCGTTCAAACGCTTCAAAAGACAAAAGATTGCCATTCGCAACGACGAAAAATACCAAGGAAATTCAAATGTTGGCTATTTGTGGCTTATATTTAGTTATACCATATTTTTTCCACGGATAACTTAATGTGGCAAATGCTACGCAAGCAATCTAACTCGCTAAAAATATTTACACTCTATTGAGGAATTAATTTTGGTTTATTTTTAATTGCCATAATTGGAAGAAGAAATATGAACTATTTTAAAGGTATTCATATTTAATTTTAATTTTAGAAATTCTTGTTATTTTAATATAGAAATGGTAAGAGTTTTTAATTAAAATAATTTTGGTAATATTATAAAAATATTTGCACTCCATTCGCGTGCAACCCATTTGTCGAAAATATTGTTTCTATTTAGGCAGTACAGTACAACATGAATGTGTGCGGAATTAAGTTTTTTTTGGTGTTGAAACATAGGAATGTTGGAAAAGGCCTTCGGTGATAATTGTTTGTCGCGACCAAGTGTTTATGGCTGGTAGAAACTATTCAAAGAGCGTTGATGACGAACCACAAGCAGCGGGCCTTCAGCTTCAACTGGATGATTAATACGTCAGTAAAATAAAGGAGTTTCTTCTTAAGAACTAGTCAGAACTATCAGTCAGAGATCTTTAATGGTCGTTATGATATTAGAAATATCAATGGAAAACAGTTTGAAAAGAATGAGTTTGAGTTTGAGCAAAGTGAAGACACGATTGGTTTCAGAATCACTCAACGTTTTCGAAAACAACGTCTTAGTTTGATTAATCGTCCAAATATCGTGGAAGAGGTGAGCCGAATCCGAAAAACTTACCTCAAAGTATGCCAAAAATGAAGGTTATGTTGATAATTTTTTTTCGATTATCGAGGAGTGGTGATCTGCGAATTCATTCTGACCAGCCAAATTATCAACAAACAAAATTATTGATTGTTACGAGTCGTTTGAGCGAAGCTATTCGTTAAAAGAGGTCGACAACTCTTGCTTCGTATACTGCATTGATTCTTCGTGAGCACCTCTGCAATGTTCAACCAGCATCGTGCCGCATCCACCGTTTTCGCATGATTTAGCTCCGTGACTTCTGTGTCCACTCCCGAAAAATTTAGGGTTATATTAAATTACTAAAACTTTCTAGTGAACAAATATTTTTTATTATTATTATTCATTAATTTTTTGAATTCTGTGCTTAAATTCAGTACCATTTCCTTTTCTTCTATATCTGGCTTCATGTTTTTTTCATTCCAAAATCTTCTAGACATAATAAGTCGTTCAGAAGAGGTTAGTATAACAGTTCTTGAATTATGCTTTCTTATTATTATCAACACTGATCCCATTCTCTTCTATATCATTTCATTTTATGCCCGTAAAAGTAATATATCAAACAAACTCAGCAATCTTAAAATATTTTAATTGGATATTTAATCTATTTTAGCCCTGAAAACTATAGTTCATCTATTATTATGCCCTGAACAGGGTATATTAAGTTTGTCACGAAGTTTGTAACACCCAGAAGGAATCGTCGGAGACCTTATAAAGTATATATATAAATGATCAGTATGTCGAGCTGAGTCGATTTAGCCATGTCCGTCTGTCTGTCTGTCCGTCTGTCTGTCTGTATGTATACGAACTAGTCCCTCAGTTTTTAAGATATCCTTTTGAAATTTTGCAAACGTCATTTTCTTTTCGAGAAGTTGCTCATTTGTCGGAACGGCCGATATCGGACCACTATAACATATAGCTGCCATACAAACTGAACGATCGGAATCAAATGTTTGTATGGAAAACTTTCACATTTGACAAGATATATTAACGAAATTTGGGACATGTTATTTTCTAAGGCAACAATGTAATCTCGAAGAAATTGTTCAGATCGGTTAACTATAGCATATAGCTGCCATACAAACTGAACGATCGGAATCAAGTTCTTGTATGGAAAACTTTCACATTTGACAAGATATATTCACAAAGTTTGTATATATTATTTTCTAAAGCAACAATGTAATCTCCGAAGAAATTGATCAGATTGGTTAACTATAGCATATAGCTTCCATACAAACTGAACACATAGTTACTAACAGAAATGCACCTGTGAAGGGTATTTAGCTTCGGTGCAACGTTTTTTCTTGTTTTTTATTTGCATTTGATGATAATTATAAACACAAAAATAATAATTAAATTACTAGAAGTCTCAATGTTCAATATTAAATAGTCTACAGCTACTATTACTATTACTACTAAATGTGTTGTAGCTAATGATGTTGTTCAATTAGTACTGATGCTCAGGTTGCACAAATTCTTTAATTATAGCTTCGGTGACCATCCGTACTGTTTTTTGCAGGACCGTACTGTTATTCAAACCTCTGTCCAGCGTAATTTTTCGAAACAGAAAAACCTGAAAATGTACTGTTTTTTCCCACGTGTCCTGCCTTTGTCCCGCATTTTATTCGATACTTAAAAATGTACGGTGGCAGCCCTTTACTAATCAAAATGTAGGCAGTTATCGATAATAACTACCATTTCTAATGTACATATGTTTCTTGCCATGTAATTTTCGTGGAATGCTGCGCAACGATTGACCATCGAAACGTTAAAAATAGCAACAAAATTAGTAAGTCTTCAGAAAATCTGTTTGATAACTTCAATAAATACTTTTTTTATTGTAGCGTTATGGCTCAACATAGAAAATGCACTTTCAACAATAATTTGAAAGAGAAGTACGCGTTTATAAAAAAGGCTGGACATGAGAATGAAGTGAAATGTTTGAAATGCAGTGCTGTTTTTTCCATTGTGGTGGTAAATGTGATATTGAACGCCATTTGATATTGCAAAAACATCGTAAGGCTGATTTTGAAGCTTCAACTAGTCAATCCGTTCTCAATTTTGTGCGACCACTTACAATGGATGACCAGGGAATGAAGACCAGCATCAATGAAGGTACTTGGGCATTCCACACCGTAAACCACAACTTTTCGTTTCGTTCTAATGATTGCACATCAAAATTAATTAAAAGATGTTTTGACGAAAACTTGTAACGAAGCTTTTTTCTGCCCCTGCTTCTTACAAGTATAAATTGCTGAGGTATACTCACCGTGTCCAGGGTTCGTTACAATAAATTTGTAAATATTGGGGCTCTTCTGCGAATCGTACTTTATTTCACTCAACTTATATTAATGTATAATATGTATTAATCTATGTTGCAAAATTGTCTCCTGCGTTGCACTGTCGTCGCCCGGGGATGACGCTGTCAGGGTAACGGTTCTGTGTGGTCCGTTAGGGCAATACCGTTTCCACTCTGCTGCGTTCCTGGGTCCTAGACGACTGCAATGACGATGTCCTGCGACGTGCGTTGACGCTCTCGTGCTACGACGACCACGCTCAGCTATTTCTGCCGGCGCTCGTGTAGGCTTCAATGACGGTGTCCTGCGGCGTACGTTGACGCTCCCGTGCTACGACGACCACGCTCAGCCATTTTTCCGACGCCCCGTG
>NW_026091451.1:0-9338 GCF_024586455.1 Bactrocera neohumeralis
CCAGTCAAGTGTCAGAAAAATGTGAAATCCCAAACAAATATGTGAAATACGCAAAAATTTTGCGGAATAAAAATAGCGAAAATTTTTAACTTTTTTTTTTGCTTTCTGAGAATTTTTAAACCCAACGCACATATTGTATATCTTTTTTATACCTGAACAAGGTACATATATTAAATTTTCCCCGAAGTCTTTAACAACCAGATGAAAACTTTGAAGACCCAAGTATACGTACTTCTTCCAGAACCAACTAATAACTGGTTCTCACCTCTGCTTAAAGCCTCCAGTCACAAAGTGGTACCTCCTTGGTCTGCAGTCCATTTCGCCTGTTCATACCAATTTCTTTATCAATTGGAAAATATGTATTCTACAAATTTGATTGAACCTGCTCGACCCGGAAAAATTACATTTTCATGCATTTAAAGGGGTTAAATGGGGTTCCTCGGTTAAAACAGCCTCTTCAACAAAGTTTTTTCATATAAACAATGAATTTTTTCTTAGAATTTTTATTGTTATAAACATACACTATTGGCAAAGAAATTCTGAAATTTTTGGACAAAAATATTTTAAACTCGACCCTTCTGAAAAAAGATGTGTCGCGTTGTCAGGATCATCTAGTGAAAATATATGTTTTTTAATTAAAAATTTAACTTACAACTTGGACGATGGAAAACAGAAAAATTTGAGTTTTGCAGACATTTTTAGGAAAATTAAAACTTTTTTTAAAATTTCGCAAAATTTTTTTTCAAATATTTTTAATCGGAAAAAAATCCCCCTCGTTCAAGAGTCTTTTTAAGAATTGTATCTCAGAGATCGGGATGTGTAAATTTCATGAAGATCGGCTGGAAGTTCTCGAGAAATCTTGCCAACCGACTTTAAAAACACAGTTTCGATAAAAACGCGTTTAAAGACGCGTCGCGCTTAGTCTAGCTAGCCTCGACCGCACAAGTTCCCAAAGCTGTATCTTCGAAACTATCACTCGGTTCAACATTTTTTACTAAAAGGTCATGCAGAATTTAATAAGAGAATGAAAAAATCAATTTTTTGAAACTCTTAAACCTATGTAACCCCTTAAACCTCACAAAGTGGTTCCTCATTGCTTCCTCTTCAGTCCATTTCATCTGATTCGAACTGATTTCTTTATCAATGAAAAGATACATAAGTATACAATCTGATCAACTTGACCTGGACCCGATATTTGAATAAACTTCTATTATCACATCAAAATAGGCTCCTGAGTCAATAAATGCTTGTCAACGCTTACTAATCCAATTCTCCATGTACTAGTTATGTTCTCGGTTGGTAAAAGCTCAGGATGGTCTTCAGCGAATTTAAGTTTTTTGGGTTCGGTTTCCTTTTTAGCGCCATTTGTTAGATTGTTAAACAGTTTTGACGTCATATTCATAAGCCCTCGTCTACCCACTAGTAAGGATGCCTTTGATAAATTCATTCGCTTACGTAAACAAGTCTGGCATGGCATTCTTCATACCTTAAAACTTTTTAACCAAATGTTGAGGAGTTATTTATATACAATTAGAAGGCCGAAAAGCGATTTTTCCAGATTTTTCTGAGAAAACTTTTAAATTTATTGATCCAAAAATGTGTACAGATATTATGGTATTTTTAAAGTGTATTTATCTCCGATTGAGCTCCTCTCAAACAGGACGTTTCGCGGTGACCACTATATCTTTTTAACTGGATCTCTGAAATGAAACGGATCGTTAAAGTAATTTTAAATCTAGTAATAATGTATTAATAAGCAAAATACAATTTGTTGACAAAATGATGGTTTCTAAAAAAAATCGAGTTTTGCTTTTAGACAAAACCACCTTCCCTGAACTTTACGATCTTTTGAATGTTTTGTGGCACTTAAATACTTCAAAGACTTGTCCTTAAAAATATTTCTCCAACATTTTGAATGATTTCGTAGCTGTGATTTCATTGGAAATACAAAAATTTCAAGCAAATTGATTGTTCATTTTTTTGCATAGTAAAAATCGCTAGATAAATCATTCACATCGTAAAAAAGAAACAGAGATCAAACTTCACAAGAAATACACAAGTTTAAGAGTATGCCAATCGTGGAAAAAATATATGTATACATAATATCGAATATTATTGCATTATATCGAATATTTTGAAGATTCGATTTGCACACAGTTTGTACAGTCCTAGTCAAATTGGATCAGTATGATAACTGTAAAAACTGGTCGGGATCTATCCATACAATCTGCCGTTTGCCACAACCTATCAAAAAGCTACCAGAAACGAAAGTCACCTTATCAGAGTGGGTCGATAGCGGAGTAGATCCCTGGTCTGCAAAGTTATGGTGCATATCTTCAACTACTATAACACCACTTCCACCAAAGTGTTGTTGTTGTATTTGTAGCGGCAAAAATTTGCCGAATTGACAGTCATGACCGGATAAAATCCGGGTCCGTTCCGGTACGTAGGCCCGACTGTCGTAGAAACGGCTTCCATCAAAGATATATTGGTATACAGGACAGAAAGATCTAGATTATCGACTACCGATTGTCCTACTATGAACGGTTTTTCTTTTTACTATAAAAATAGAATTTCAACTTTTGTGTCGAACTTTTCGGGTGAGTGCTTGAAGTTTAACTTTGGCAATGTTTGTCGAAAATGATACATGGCTGTTAGTGGACCTATAACTTGAGAACTTGTGGCACAGACAAGACTGGGAACTTTTTGTATAAACACGTTCAATATCTGATTTTACTCGAATGACCGAGTTCGATATTAATCGAACAAAATGATTTTATAGCCCCAAGCAAACTTATGATCTATGGAGGAGATCTCGGTAAAAAGAGAGATTTATGTAAAGGTTTCGAAAGTAAGATTAGAAACCGTAACCTGATCTTGATCTTTACTCTGCCAATATAAAAGCTGTTTGCCCCACTAAAGTGCTGGTGCGTTGGGTACAAAAGTATGTGATTATTCCGCTAACAAATATGAATACTTTTCATGTGGGTGTTGAGCGTACATGTTTACTTAACACATACAGACAGCCACATTTACGTACCCACATACATGTCTTCCATTGCAAATGTCATTGGCATGCGTGACCGCCGCGAAGAATGTCACGCGTTTATAGCTTCTTCCAGAGCACACCATCAGTCCTCCCTGCTTAAACAACTCGCAGCACAATACGCAAGTTCTATGAAGACTATTCAAGCGCGCAGAAATGCGTATGTTGAAATACAATAAAATAACAATGAAGCGGCGTATTTTAGCAAATAACATTTGCATAAAATTCAATTTAAAAATTTGTTGTTTTGCTATGTGACCGTTAGCCATTGTCGCAATAGCTAAATCCACTAAAGAACTCCAGCAGCAGAAACTATAAATAAAATAGAATGAATAAAATTGCTGTTCTAAAGTTGAGAAGCGGAAATTTGGCAAGTAGGCATTTTTAAGTTGTCACTGGAGGCCCTAATGTAACAACAACAACCACCTTTTGTTCTTTTTGCAAAACCATCTGCAAAAGTTTTTCGCTACAATGAAGCTTTGAATTTATAGCCAGGCCATGGATCATTGTGCAAATTTATTACACGGATTTATTTTCCTGAATATTTGACACAAAAAGAAATGAAATATTACTGAAATGATGCGTAGGCAGAAACTTCCGAATTTTTAGGAAATCAAGGAATGTTACTACAAAAATAAGAAAAATAAATATTCACCTCATAAGTACATATGTATGTATGTACAAGTGTATAAATAAAAAAAAATATTTCCGTTCGTCTTCTAGTTTTGAATTAAAAACACCAAAAATTTGATTTTCTTATATTCACTTTAATCAAGTCCACAAACCAAATCTCAACACTTCACGGCCACAGTAGCAATCAAGCCTTGGTGTTTGTATTGAAATACCCATCTTTTATTCTGCCTTTATTGCCAGTTATCCATAACGAGATTATTTGCATACCAAGTTGTTTTATTCTCATAATCCCCACTAATACTAGAATTCTGTGGGTTTGCAGGAATTTCTTGCTCTTTTTGTTCCTTTCTTATACCTAACTTGCCAACCTTTTTTATTTCTCTTATGTAAAATGTCAAACCATAGATGTTTTGCATATACTCGTTGTTGTTGTTGTTGTTGTTGTTGTAGCGGCAGAAATCTGTTTATAAAAATCTGGTCCCTTCCGATTACGTAGACCCGACTGTTGTGGGAACTTTTGTACTCGCTCGGAGAGGCCATGTATATACTCATTGAAGCCCTGGTAGCCTTTGGTAAGTAGTGAGTTGACTTGGGTTCGACAGCAACAACTTAATAGCGAGAGTGAAACCTGTGTACCATCTGAACAAATCTGAAAAAGCTACTATTTCACGTAGTTTTGATACAAATATACATATATACAAAGGTCTGTCGCAAAAGAAACAGAACATTTTAAATATATCTGTTTCTGGTGGCGCCTCCCATTGATGGGTATATGAAATAAAAATTTTGATCTCTTGTTGACAATTTTAAGACAATTGACAGTTGGACTACAATCGATGTTATCGATCAAAAAGTGACAACAGCTTTCGGTCATCGGTCATAAAATGAACAAAGAGCAAATATTAAATTTTGTTTTAAACTTGGGAAAACGTTTACTGAAACATTTCAAATGATGAAAAAAGTTTATGGTGACCAGTGCCTATCCCGTAGTAATCTGCACGAGTGGTCTAAGCGATTCCAAGAAGGTCGCGAGGACTTCTGTGACGATCAAAAACCGGTCACTGGTTTGTTTTACGATTTCGAGGGCATTGTACACCGAGAGTTCCTCCACCTGGCCCAAACGATTTAATGCTGTGTTTTGTACCTTGGTGTTATGAAGCGTCTTTGTCACGCATTCGTCGTACTCGACCACAATACCGTGACGCAGGGTCCTGGCGCCTGCTGCACGATAATGCGCCGTGTGATCGGTCGACGCTTGTCACAGAGTTTTTGGCAAAAAAGCTCCATATTAACCATTAATCACGCACCCTACTCACCTTATCTGACACCCTGTGATTTTTACTTATTTGGAAAACTTCATTTGTCCATGAAAGGACACAGGTTTCAGGACATTTCAGCTATCCAAAAGGCGACGACCGATATTCTCAAGAGTATTCCGAAAAATGGCCTTAAACACTCATTTGAAATGCTAATTGATCGGGCTAAACGCTGTATCGAAGCACAAGGAAATACTGGTTACTAACTAAATAAAAAATATAACCTTTGAAAAATATTATTTTTGTTGTTTTTTTTAACAGTCCTGTTTCTTTGCGACAGACCTTGTATATATATTATGAAACATTAGCTCTTATGCAGTTTTCCATACACTTGTTATAAGCCCCAGCTGGTACTGCCTTAAGTGCCTTCAACTAGTTTCGGTTTTTCGGTCTCAACCAATTTTGGAGCACCATTCGCTAGATGTTTTTAACTTCATATCCACAAACCCACATCTCGTTGCCAGTAATGATGTATTTGATGAAAGGATGGTCCTTAGCTACGTTCTCAAGTATAGTTTTTACTCAACGTTGTCTTTTACAAACAAGAAGAAGAGATGTTCAAATCCTCTGCTATCCGTTTGAAGTCAGCATTAGGATTTTAAAGCATTGTCTCTATAGCGTTTTCGATGATATCAACAGAGATGGATCGACAACACGCAAGATGCCTTCACGATCTTCAGTGAATGATTTCTGCCACTCAAATACTTTTCTTCGTGATAAAGTAGAGTCCCAAAACACTTTGCAGCCTTTTCAACGATGCGTTGTTCAATCTTTTTATGGTAAAAAACTTGTCAGCAGGCACACAAGTTATTCATTTCTTTATTTAGTGGATTTGCTTTTTTGTTTTAAAAGCCTAACAATAGGTAATAAAACCTTAAATCTATTTAAAAAGACAAGCTCAGGCAAGTGATTGAGCTGTTAGGTGATAGAGCCTAAAACCCTTAAACTAATGATCAGATCTTCTTATTGCATTCCAGCTAATCTTGAATAATATATTCTATTTCGAAAACTTTAATTTTAGGGAGGAAGCCTCCTGTAGTTAAAATGTGAGTCTTCTAAATTGAGTGACTCTCTGTAAGTAGGATTTTGCGGTTCCCATTGATAAAAATAGCTATGCTAATTACATTAGGATCTGAGTACCATGGCGACTTATTTCGTTTGCTTTATAAAATTCAGGATATTTTGCCAATGACTTGTGTAATAATCACTCAACTTGAATCACGTTTTCTAACACGACAACACTGAAAAACTTCTAGTCTAGTTTAGTCTCTTCATCTCCAGCTCCACTATCTCTGAAAAACCTTTACATTTCCTTTTATGTCCAACCTTGCCATCTTTGTCGATTAGGACGCATTTAACCCAAATAGTGGCTATATAGTTATAAAATATATCACTTAAATATGTTCAATCATTCATCTCAAAAAACTGGCTCGATAAGTGGACAATGACATTGCAATGAACTAGATCATAATTTATATGCACAACAAGACAGGCTTAATCAACCATTCTTCCCGCTTTGTTTTTGGGATCTCAGAGGTAACATCGCTATCTCTATTTGTGCAGTCCTGTTAATCATCTTACGAGTTCTTAATGCCATTACATAGGAAATGTTCTATAATATCTTCTTCTTCTACAATATTGATTGTATAGTCTTCCCAGTCTGCTGGCATGTCTGCCTATTAGACTGTGACTTGTTTGCATTCCTACTAGAGTTATTATGACGTTCATTTTGAATTTAAAGTCGGCATGAACAGGGCTATATTCTATTCATGCCTCGTTTGCTTGTTGAGCAAGCCAGATTGCATAACTGAGACTCAGCTATATTTATAACCAATTGGTCGATTAAATGCCAGAGGCATTTCTTTTTCTTCTTCGGAGGAGTGAAGTAGGCTGCTAGAGTCATTAAGAGCCTAAGCACTCTTTCACTAGCTTTTAAGAAACCCTAAGTGACTTTTAAGATGCTCAATATATAGCCCATCAATTTATGACGTTTGATATTGTTTGTAAAGTTTAGTGAAGGTATTTGGAAACTTACCTCAAGCCGAATCCACTACATCATGTACCCCTCATATTTTTTTACCCTGTATACCCTGTTCATTAAGTTTGTCACGAAGTTTGTAACACCCAGAAGGAAGCGTCGGAGACCCTATAAAGTATATACTTGTATATACAATGATCAGTATGTTGAGCTGAGTCGATTTAGCCATGTCCGTCTGTCTGTGCATCTGTTTGTATATATATGAACTACTCCCTCAGTTTTTAACGTATCGTTTTGAAATTATGCCAACGTCATTTTTCTTCAGAAGCTGCTCATTTGTTGGAACCGCCGATATCGAACCACTATAACATATAGCTGCCATACAAACTGAACGATCGGAATCAAGTTCTTGTATGGAAAGCTTTCACATTTGACAATGTATCTTCACAAAAGTTGGTATGGATTGTTTCCTAAGGCTACAATGTACGGGAAGAAATTGTTAACTATATATATAGCATATACTGCCATACAAACCGAACGATCGGAATCAAGGGCTTGTATGGAAAACTTTCTCACCAATTACCGTGGTATCTTCACGAATTTGACATGGATTACTGCTTAGTAATCATTTAATCTCGAAAAAAATTGTTCAGATCGGATTACTATAGCATAGAGCTTCCATACAAACTGAACACATAGTTACTTAAAGAAATGCACCTGTGAGGGTATATTAACTTCTTCGGTGCAGCCAGAAGTTAACGTTTTTTCTTGTTTAGATCTAACAACATTTAACGCAAATGATCCAGAGAAGTGGAGATAACACGTCTACCACAGGCTTTGGATAGATCTGCACCTCCTTCAGACTCTCAGCGTTGAAATTATTGATATGCTCATGACCATCTGCTCAATAAATTTTACGAGAGGTTCAGAGAAGACCGAGGGGCTAATTCTTTTCCATCCAGAGGTTCTTAAATCTCCGTTACAACCTCCCCTTTTGGCAGTTTCTGTGATTTTCCTTTAGAATATTACTAAGAATTTATTTTATATATATTTCTAATAATCAACGTTTTTATGGAGAAAGGTCTGAATTGATCTATATTAGATGGTAGAATCCGAAATAGAGATATTTAATTTTATCTAAAAGGTCTGAGCCGTCTTAGTAATATTGCCCTAGAAGTTTTCTAATGACATCCAAACCACTTTTTAAGATAAACCCAGCTTATTATTCATGGGTTCCTTTTATCATCGCTTTTCTAAATCAACTCTTTTTGTAATTTGTGTGGACGCCAGACGCCAAGCATTAATTTGTTTCACTTTCTCTTGGGTTTGTTCGGACCATACGCCTTTAAATACTTATTCTACAAACATCGTAGGCATCAAACATTTGCCACAACAAACAAATTCCAGCGAAAAACAAAAGTTTTGCACAAACCAGAATTTTTTAATTGGCTTTAAAGCCATTTCCTCAACTGGCTTCTGTTATTGATTTACAGACATAAGCGCCGACTATGACGTCACCGGCGCTCGGTGCCAATGACTTTTGCTCGATTAAAGTTTGTGGGAAATAGAAAAAAGTTATGGAAAAGTATAAATTACTTGCGACAAAAACCCAGATTCACCAGTTCTAGGCGCGCGTCTTGCGCAAGGTTAGCTTCTTTCGCTTTCTTCAAAACACGACCGCCGCCGCGCCACGCCGCCAGCGCACCCGCACGCGCACAAAACTAAGTAAAATTATTCAAAACTTGCCGACTTTAACACACAAAACATACACACACTCATACATACCCAACTCCCATTTATGGCCCAACTGCAACTCTTGCCGCGCCCGCTCATTTAGCACGCTTATTACACTCATTCATGTTTTTAACTTTTGCCGCTTTCCAGCGCTTTTACCTAACACTTCCGCTTTTAAGTGCTCTGAAATTTGCTAAAACAAAAACGAGCAGCTACTGAATTAAAAAACAGCGCTTAGATAGTGTGCCCACACTCGGAACGGGGCTGGTGGTGGTGGTGTTGGTGAAGGTGGGCCGGCTGTCGAGCGCTTCATGCCCCGAGGGCGAGCAACCCGTTTTTCAAAGTCAACCGCCGCCACCGCCGACGACACCTCCGCTGCTTGTGCGCCTTGGTGTGATAACGGTGCGTTGTTCAACCGATGCGGTGTGTTGTCAAACTTTGCCGCCGCTGTTGGCGTTGGCAGCGCAGGCGTGCAACGCCCTTGACGTCACTCATGGAAACATGAAAAATTTAGTGAAAATAAAGAAAATTTTTGAAACCACTTTTTTTGGCCCTTTTTTTGTTTATTTCATTTTAAAATTTTTGGGGTAACTCGGAACAATGAATGATAAGGCCCCCATAACAACAATAA
>NW_026091452.1:0-9402 GCF_024586455.1 Bactrocera neohumeralis
ATTTTATTTTTTTGTTTTAATTTTTATGAAATTAAATTTTTTTTTTTTTTTTTGCCAAAATGCCCCCACTTTTTTTTTTTTTTTTTTTTTTTTTTTGTGGTTTTTCGTCTGCACTTTTATAATTTCTTTCTCATAAACTTTTTGTTATTTATACAATATGTTTTGTACATTAGCATATATTAGTATATCAAACACTGTTTTTGTCACCACACTTTTGTTTTGTTGTTTTCTTTTTCAGAGTTTGGAATTTATTTAAAATCAATAGTGCCTTTCTGTTAGGCTCGAAGGATATGTTTACACCTAGTACTACAGAACTGTCTTAATTAAAATAAAGTCAATTTTTTACTTTTCACCATATCATTTAATAAATGAAATAATAATAAATGATGAAGCTAATTAAAATTAAATGTCGACGAATAGGGCGGCGAGAGTCCCATTCAACTTTGCCGGCGTTGGTGGTCGTGAGTGATGGTCGAGAGTTGTTGCGAAAAACCGAATATTTGAAAAATGATTTCAGCACGCACAGGAACCGATTTGTTGAAACGTTTCCTATTTGAAAATTTTTGATAGTATGGGAGTTGTCATAGAGTTGTCGTATAGCCATAAGGACAGTGTACTTGGAGCAACTTCACAATCTTATATTAGGGTGTAGAATTGAGTTTTTGGTACATACACATCAAGCAATCGGTACAAAGTTGCGTAAAAATATTGAACTTTACATATTTATGTCTATTTAGCCGCTTTCACAATGTTATTAAGAGTTGTCAAGAGTTGTTTTATAGCGGTATCGACAGTTTAGTTGCGTAAAAATATGAACTCTTATATTTATGTGTAACTAATCGTTTTGATGTTATTACAGTTGTCATAGCAATATATGTCAAGTATAGCGTAATAATTATAGACAGTTACATATTTGGAGCAATTTACAATCTTATATTACTGGTGTAGAATCGATTTTTTAGTACATACACATTATGCAATCGATATCAAGTTGCGTAAAAAATATGAACTTTACATATTTATGCTAACTAGCCGTTTTGATGTTAGTGGAGTTGTCATAGAGTTTTCCTATAGCAATAGCGACAGTGTATTTGGACCAATTTCACAATCTTATGTTAAGGTGTAGAATCGATTTTTTGGTACATACACATCAAGCAATCGATATCAAGTTGGGTAAAAATATGAGCTTTACATATTTATGCTAATAAGACTTTTTGAAGTAATTGGAGTTGTCATAGAGTTGTTCTAGAGCAATAGCGACAGTGTATTTGGAACAAATTTACAATCTTATATTAAGGTGTAGAATCGATTTTTTAGTACATACACATTAAGCAATCGATATCGAGTTGCGTAAAAATATGAAATTTGTATATTTATGCTAACTAGCCGTTTTGATGTTATTGGAGTTGTCATAGAGTTGGCGTATAGCCATAACGACAGTGTATTTGGAACAACTTCAATTTCTTATATTAAGGTGTAGAATCGATTTTTTAGTACATATACATTAAGCAATCGATATCAAGTTGCGCAAAAATATGAACTTTACATATTTCTGTTAATTAGCCGTTTTGATGTTATTGGAGTCATAGAGTTGTCCTACAGCAATAGCGACAGTGTATTTGGAACAAATTTACAATCTTAAATTAAGGTGTTAAATTGATTTTTTGGTACCTACACATCAAGCAATCGAAATCAAGTTGCGTAAAAATATGAACTTTACATATTTATGCTAATTACCCTTTTTGAAGTTATGGGAGTTGTCATAGAGTTGTCGTATAGCCATAACGACAGTGTATTTGGAACAACTTCACAATCTTATATTAAGGTGTAGAATTGATTTTTTGGTACATACACATCAAGCAATCGGTACAAAGTTGCGTAAAAATATGAACTTTACATATTTATGCTATTTAGCCGCTTTGATGTTATTGGAGTTGTCATAGAGTTGTTTTATAGCGGTAACGACAGTGTATTTGGAGCAATTTCACAATCTTATATTAAGGTGTAGAATCGATTTTTTAGTACATACACACTAAGCAATATATTTCAAGTTGCGTAAAATTATTAACTTTACATATTTGGAGCAATTTCACATCCTTATATTATTGGGTAGAATCAATTTTTTGGTACATACACATCATGAAATCGATATCAAGTTGCGTAAAAATATGAACTTTACATATTTATGCTAACTAGCCGTTTTGATGTTATTGGAGTTGTCATAGAGTTGTCGTATAGCCATAACGACAGTGTATTTGGAACAATTTCGCAATTTTATTATAAGGTATAGAATCGATTTTTTGGTACATACAAATTAAGCAATCGATATCAAGTTGCGTAAAAATATGAACTTCACATATTTATGCTAACTAGCCGTTTTGATGTTATTGGAGTTGTCATAGAGTTGTCGTATAGCCATAAAGACAGTGTATTTGGAACAACTTTACAATCTTACATTAAGGTGTAGAATCGATTTTTTAGTGCATACACATTAAGCAATCGATATCAACTTGCGTAAAAATATGAAATTTACATATTTATGCTAACTAGCCGTTTTGATGTTATTGGAGTTGTCATAGAGTTATTCTATAGCAATACCGACTGTGTATTTTGAACAATTTTACAATCTTTAATTAAGATTTAGAATTGATTTTTTGGTACAAACATTGGAGCGTAAAAATTGAACTTCACAATCTAGCCGTTTTATATTAAGACATCCTTGGAACAATTTTAGAATCTTAAATTAAGATGTAATATTGATTTTTTGGTACATACATATTATGCAATCGATATCAAGTTGAGTAAAAATATGAACTTTACATATTTATGCTACTTAGCCGTTTTGATGTTATTGGAGTTGTCAAAGAGTTGTCGTATAGCCATAACGACAGTGTATTTGGAGCAATTTCAGAATCTTATATTAAGGTGTAGAATCGTTTTTTTAGTACATACACATTAAGCAATAGATATCGAGTTGCGTAAAAATATGAACTTTGTATATTTATGCTAACTAGCCGTTTTAATGTTATTGGAGTCATAGAGTTGTCCTACAGCAATAGCGACAGTGTATTTGGAACAAATTTACAATTTTATATTAAGGTGTAGAATCGATTTTTTAGTACATATACATTAAGCAATCGATATCAAGTTGCGTAAAAATATGAACTTTACATATTTATGCTAATTAGCCGTTTTGATGTTGTTGGAGTTGTCATAGGGTTGTCGTATAGCCATAACGACAGTGTATTTGGAGCAATTTCACAATCTTATATTAAGGTGTAGAATCGATTTTTTAGTACATACACATTAAGCAATCGATATCGAGTTGCGTAAAAATATGAAATTTGTATATTTATGCTAACTAGCCGTTTTGATGTTATTGGAGTTGTCATAGAGTTGGCGTATAGCCATAACGACAGTGTATTTGGAACAGTTTTACAATCTTATATTAAGGTGTAGAATCGATTTTTTAGTACATATACATTAAGCAATCGATATCACATAAGTTGCGCAAAAATATGAGCTTTACATATTTCTGTTAATTAGCCGTTTTGATGTTATTGGAGTCATAGAGTTGTCCTACAGCAATAGCGACAGTGTATTTGGAACAAATTTACAATCTTAAATTAAGGTGTAGAATTGATTTTTTGGTACATACACATCAAGCAATCGAAATCAAGTTGCGTAAAAATATGAACTTTACATATTTATGCTAATTAGCCTTTTTGATATTATGGGAGTTGTCATAGAGTTGTCGTATAGCCATAAGGACAGTGTATTTGGAGCAATTTCACAATCTTATATTAGGGTGTAGAATTGATTTTTTGGTACATACACATTAAGCAATCGATATCAAGTTGCGTAAAAATATGAACTTTACATATTTATGCTAACTAGCCGTTTTGATGTTATTGGAGTTGTCATAGAGTTGTCGTATAGCCATAACGACAGTGTATTTGGAGCAATTTCACAGTCTTATATTGAGGTGTAGAATCGATTTTTTAGTACATACACATTAAGCGATCGATATCAAGTTGCGTAAAAATATGGACTTTACATATTTATGCTGACTAGCCGTTTTGATGTTATTGGAGTTGTCATAGGGTTGTCGTATAGCCATAACGACAGTGTATTTGGAGCGATTTCACAATCTTAAGTTAAGGTGTAGAATCGATTTTTTGGTACATACATTTTAAGCAATTGATTTCAAGATGCGTAAAAAGATGAACTTTACATATTAATGCAAACTAGCCGTTTTGATGTTATTGGAGATTTCATAGAGTTGTCGTATAACCAAAAAGACAGTGTATTTAGAAAAAATTCATAATCATATATTAAGGTGTAGAATCGATTTTTGGTACATACACATTAGGCAATCGATATCAAGTTGCGTAAAAATATGAACTTTACATATTTATGCAAATTAGCCGTTTTGATGTTATTGGGGTTGTCATAGAGTTGTCGTATAGCCATAACGACAGTGTATTTGGAGCAATTTCACAATCTTATATTAAGGTGTAGAATCGATTTTTTGGTACATACACATTAAGCAATCGATATCAAGTTGCGTAAAAATATGAAATTTACATATTTATGCTAATTAGCCTTTTTGAAGTTATTGGAGTTGTCATGGAGTTGTCGTATAGCGACAGTGTATTTGAAGCAATTTCACAATCTTATATTAAAGTGTATAATCTATTTTTTAGTACATACACACTAAGCAATCGATATCAAGTTTTGTAAAAATATGAACTTTACATATTTATGCTAACTAGCCGTTTTGATGTTTTTGGAGTTGTCATAGAGTTGTCGTATAGCCATAACGACAGTGTATTTGGAGCAATTTCACAATCTTATATTAAGGTGTAGAATCGATTTTTTAGTACATACACACTAAGCAATATATTTCAAGTTGCGTAAAAATATGAACTTTACATATTTATGCTATTTAGCCGTTTTGATGTTATTGGAGCTGTCATAGAGTTGTCGTATAGCCATAGCGACAGTGTATTTGGAGCAACTTCACAATCTTATATTAAGGTGTTTAACCGATTTTTTAGTACGTACACATTAAGAAATCGATATCAAGTTGCGTAAATATATGAACCTTACATTTTTCTGTTAATTAGCCGTTTTGATGTTTTTGGAGTTGTCATAGAGTTGTCGTATAGCCATAACGACAGTGTATTTGGAACAATTTCACAATCTTATATTAAAGTGTATAATCTATTTTTTAGTACATAGACATTAAGCAATCGATATCAAGTTTTGTAAAAATATGAACTTTACATATTTCTGTTAATTAGCCGCTTTGATGTTTTTGGAGTTGTCATAGAGTTGTCGTATAGCGACAGTGTATTTGGAGCAATTTGACAATCTTATATTAAGGTGTAGAATTGATTTTATGGTACATACACACAAAGCAATATATTTCAAGTTGCGTAAAAATATGAACTTTACATATTTATGCTAACTAGCCGTTTTGATGTTATTGGAGTTGTCATAGAGTTGTCGTATAGCCATAACGACAGTGTATTTGGAGCAATTTCACAATCTTAAGTCAAGGTGTAGAATCGATTTTTTAGTACATAGACATTAAGCAATCGATATCAAGTTTTGTAAAAATATGAAATTTACATATTTCTGTTAATTAGCCGTTTTGATGTTTTTGGAGTTGTCATAGAGTTGTCGTATAGCGACAGTGTATTTGGAGCAATTTCACAATCTTATATTAAGGTGTAGAATCTATTTTTTGGTACATACACACTAAGCAATATATTTCAAGTTGCGTAAAAATATTAACTTTACATATTTATGCTAACTAGCCGTTTTGATGTTATTGGAGTTGTCATAGAGTTGTCGTATAGCCATAACGACTGTGTATTTGGAGCAATTTAACAATCTTATATTAAGGTGTAGAATCGATTTTTTAGTACATAGACATTAAGCAATCGATATCAAGTTTTGTAAAAATATGAAATTTACATATTTCTGTTAATTAGCCGCTTTGATGTTTTTGGAGTTGTCATAGAGTTGTCGTATAGCGACAGTGTAGAATTGATTTTTATTACATACACACTAAGCAATATATTTCAAGTTGCGTAAAAATATGAAATTTACATATTTATGCTAACAGCCGCTTTGATGTTTTTGGAGTTGTCATAGAATTGTCGTATAGCCATAACGACAGAGTGTTTGGAGCAGTTTCGTTATCTTTTTTAAGGTGTAGAATCGATTTCTTGGTACATACACGTTAAGCAATCGATATCAAGTTTTGCGTAAAAATATGAACTTTACATATTTATGCTAATTAGCATTTTTGAAGTTATGGGAGGTGTCATAGAGTTGTCGTATAGCCATAACGACAGTGCCTTTGGAGCAATTTCACAATCTTATATTAAGGTGTAGAATCGATTTTTTGATACATGCACATTAAGCAATCGATATCAAGTTGCGTAAAAATATGAGCTTTACATATTTGTGCTAACTAGAGGTTTTGATGTTATTGGAGTTGTCATAGAGTTGTCGTATAGCCATAACGACAGTGTATTTTTTGGTACATACACATTAAGCAATCGATATCAAGTTGCGTAAAAATATGAACTTTATCTGTTAATTAGCCGTTTTGATGTTATTGAGTTGTCAAGAGTTGCGAACACGACACAATTTGTTTGTTTGATGAAGGTGTAGAATCGATTTTTCGTCATTCAATCGTTCACTGCGTAAAAATATGAACTTTACATATTTATGCTCCTTAGCCGTTTTGATGTTATTGGAGTTGTCATAGAGTTGTCGTTGAGCCATAACGACAGTGTATTTGGACGCCACAATTTCACAATCTTATATTAAGTGTAGAATGGATTTTTTAATACATGCACATTAAGCAATCGATATCAAGTTCCGTAAAAATATGAACTTTACATATTTCTGTTAATTAGCCGTTTTGATGTTTTATCGAAGTTGTCATAGAGTTGTCGTATAGCCATAACGGACAGTGTTATTTGAAACGTCAATTTCACAATCTTATTATTAAGGTGGGATCGAAATTCAGACATCGCGGCATAAAGGCAATCGATATCAACATGCTGTCGAAAGCAGCTTTGAAATCGACGAATATGGCAACGCTTATGTAATTCTCCTTTTGTAAAAATATGTCTTTTCCAATTTTGGTAGTTTTGAATGTTATTGAGTTGTCGGTTGTTGATTTATTTGGTTGGAAGCCAATCTTATATTAAGGTGTAGAATCGTTTTTTTGGTACATACATATTACGCAATCGATATCAAGTTGCGTAAAAATATGAGCTTTACATATTTATGCAAATTAGCCGTTTTGATGTTATTGGAGTTTGTCATAGAGTTGTCGTATAGCCATAACGACAGTGTATTTGGAGCAATTTCACAATCTTATATTAAGGTGTAGAATCGATTTTTCGCCGCCGTGTTTGAATAGCATTAAGCAATCGATATCAAGTTGCGTAAAAATATGAACTTTACATATTTATGCTAATTAGCCGTTTTGATGTTATTGGAGTTGTCATAGAGTTGTCGTATTGGGGACAGTGTATTTGGAAGCAATTTCACAATCTATTAAGGTGTAGAATCGATTTTTTCTTACGGTGATGCTCGATCAAATTTAGCAGTCGATATCAAGTTGCGTAAACCTATGTAAGCCTTTACATATTTTTCTAATTTTCGTTTTGATGCATTGGAGTTGTCGGTTGTAATAGCCATAAAGACTCTTGTATTTGGAACAATTTCACAATCTTATATTACAAATGTGTAGAATCGATTTTTTCATACATATCATTAAGCAATCGATATCAAGTTGCGTAAAAATATGAACTTTACATATTTATGTTAATTAGCCGTTTTGATGTTATTGGAGTTGTCATAGAGTTGTCGTATAGCCATAGCGACAGTGTATTTGGAGCAATTTCACAATCTTATATTAAGGTTTAGAATTGATTTTTTGATACATACACATTAAGCAAACGATATCAAGTTGCGTAAAAATATTAACTTTACATATTTATGCTAACTAGCCGTTTTGATGTTATTGGAGTTGTCATAGAGTTTTCGTATAGCCATAACGACAGTGTATTTGGAACAATCTAACAATCTTATATTAAAGTGTATAATCTATTTTTTAGTACATAGACATTAAGCAATCGATATCAAGTTTTGTAAAAATATGAACTTTACATATTTATGCTAATTAGCCTTTTTGATGTTATTGGAGTTGTCATAGAGTTGTTTTATAGCGATAACGACAGTGTAATTGGAGTAATTTCACAATCTTATATTAATGTGTAGAATCGATTTTTTAGTACATACACATCAAGCAATCGATATCAAGTTGCGTAAAAATATGAACTTTACATATTTATGCTAATTAGCCTTTTTGAAGTTATTGGAGTTGTCATTGAGGTGTCGTAGAGCCATAACGACAGTGTATTTGGAGCAATTCCGCAATCTTATATTAATGTGTAGAATCGATTTTTTAGTACATACACATTAACAGGTTCTCTATCCCCATACAAAAATTAATATTTAACGGTACACGTGCAACACTTATTTTTTAGAGGTTATCGATAAATTTGTGAACTATCCCACACATCTTGACGGCGATATAACGGTAACAAAAAATTTGTATCAGCTATGATACACGAACGTGTCACTACGAAGTTGAATTGCATACGCTCAATGTATCATTAGTGATACATATCATATATTTTTTAATTTATTTGTATATATATATCATATATCATATATATATATTGTCATAGAGTTCATATATGATACATGGACAGTGTACATGGCACAAGAATTTCACAATTTTATATAAGGTGTGAATCGATTTTTTGAAGTACATACCTGTTAAGCAATCGATTTCAAGTTGCGTAAAAATATGAAATTTACATATTTATGCTAACTAGCAGTTTTGATGTTATTGGAGTTGTCATAAAGTTGTCGTATAGCCATAACGACAATTGTATTTGGAACAACTTCACAATCTTATATTAAGGTGTAGAATCGATTTTTTGGTACATACACATCAAGCAATCGATATCAAGTTGCGTTAAAATATGAACTTTACATATTTATGCTAATTAGCCGTTTTGATGTTAATGGAGTTGTCATAGGGTTGTCGTATAGCCATAACGACAGTGTAATTGGAACAATTTCGCAATTTTATTATAAGGTGTAGAATCGATTTTTTGGTACATACAAATTAAGCAATCGATATCAAGTTGCGTAAAATATGAACCTTACATATATATGCTAATTAGCCGTTTTGATGTTATTGGAGTCATAGAGTTGTCATAGAGTTGTCGTATAGCCATAACGACAGTGTATTTGGAGCAATTTCACAATCTTAAATAAGGTGTAGAATCGATTTTT
>NW_026091453.1:0-9878 GCF_024586455.1 Bactrocera neohumeralis
TTGTTAAATTTTCAAATGTATTTCGATTATTAAAATTCATAAAGATTAAATTTACCTAGTTTTGTTTAAAAATTTTATTTATTGTATTAAAATATTAGTAAATTTTTTTCTATTTTATTAAAAATATTTGATGAATATAGTATTTTTGTTTAAATTAATACAAATTTTTTTTTAGTAGTATATATTATATGGGAAAATGGGCCCGGGGAAAATCGAAAAATTGAACGCCCCTATCTGCAAACTCCTTATTATTTTTAAGCCCTTTTTATTTAAATTCGGCCGCAAAATCAACTATTTCGATCAGGTGATCTCAGCTGTTGACGCCCATAGATTCTTTTTGTTACTTGTGTATTTCCAATGCCATCAACTAAAAAAAATGGATTTTTTCCCGGTTTGCACAAATTCGTGGATGTCTTTGCCCCAATTCATTTTTGAATGGCCTCTTTATAATTATTTTACTTAACTTTTGTAACGGGTTCAAATAAAAAAGGCATCCCATACCGGGTTTTTTAATTTTACAACGGGGTGGTTTTTTTGGGGCCTGATACAATTTGACACGAGTAAACATGAGTAGTTCTTCGAGCCAAAAAAAGGGCACCATACTTGTAGATTGAGGGAAAAAACACATAATATGTACTTTTATAAGGAAAACAACAAAGGAAGGGGTGTAACAGAACATTTTATCTCAACTCCAAGGATCAAAGCCTCTTTTAAAAAAAAAATTAAAAAAAACATAAAAGAAATCCAAGATTTAATTAATTTTTCATACTTTTTTTAAGATTTCTTACATATTGCCTGATAGTTGGGGATAAAAAGAACCCAGTTGAAAATATTGACTTTATATTTATGAGAAGTATTGAGATTTAACCCATTTTTGGCAAAGTTGTAATCCGATTTCGACATTTTTTTCATTAGATTAAATGTATTAAATACACTATTTGAATATAAAAGTTTTTGGTTTTGAAAAGTACTACTGCAAAGTATCGATATGGTAGACTGCAATATTTATGTATATATCGTCGGTACGAAAAAGTCAAATAACATTGAAAAATTTGTGTTGTAAAATTTTAAACCATTATAGAACTCTTCCACTGCAAAACTTTTTTGTGAGCGTATAAAGATAAAAAATTATTAAATTACTAGCTGACCCCGCAGCCCTTTCCCCTGCGGAAATTATGTGTTTTTGAAAAAAAAAGTTGAAATTATATTCGTCGAAAATGATTTATTAACGTTTTTTCAAAATTTTTGTACCCAAACTTAATAAACATAATTTTTTGATTTCTGTTCGATGGGCAAATAATAGAGAAGAGGGGTTTTCCCAACCGTCAACACACCACATATATCTGACTGGGGGAAAATTTTAGCTTTCCCCGATTTCCGTGTCCTGTTGATTGCAACGGGGGAAATTTTCCCCGGAAATTGAATACGTTTGAACTGAAAGGGCTTCCTTGTATTCGATAACAACGTCCAATCATTCGGGTTCCATTAAAATTTTGGCGCATGAAGATTGGAAACATAATAATGACAGATCCAACTTTAAGACGAAAAATGATGCTGGGGCAGGTTTGGGTATTGTTTTTGGAAATTCCACGGGATAATTTACGGTTTCGTCTTCCCTTGTCAAGACGATCATCGATTTATATGAGCGCAAACCTCCCGGAATTTGATTTTTGAATCTTCCATTTTAAAATCCGTTTTTTGGTTTTTTAAAATTTTTTTTCGTGACTCAAGTTTTAATGCAGTTACGATAATTTCCCAAATGTTGGGAAAAACATTCGTGATGAGTTCTTTTCCTTCCGTTGAAGTGAATTGAAAAAAAGGGAGAAAAATTTGATATCAAACCACTGGAAGAATCAACCGAAATTTCCCCTTTTCCCAATTCTTAGCGAATAAATGTAAAATGTCATCGGAAATGAAATTTTTTTCGTATCCCAAAATTAACGCGAAAAAGGCGGATATGTCGAAATGATCTTCGCAAAAAGTAGCGAACTTCAGTGGCATGCGAAGTCCTATCGCATTGTCCTTCGTCTGTTTCCAGTGATTATCATTTTCCCAGAAAAATGCTACTGCGGCATGCTTTCAAAATGTTGACACCCCGAAAATTTTAAAAACAATACGCGATGACTTAAATAAAGGGAACCGCGAGACGCAAAACAGTTGGAAAATTTTCCGGAATTGCAAAAGTAAATACCCCTAAAAGTGTTTTATTGCAGTTCAAATGACCCATTTGATACTGCTGATTTTTCGTTCAAGGCCAATAACCGCTATGTTGTTTTCTTTGGTGACGATTTGGGTATTTGATCGATTACACCAATCTGCAAATTCAACATTGACATGATTTTTGGGAAGGGAATTAAAAAAAAGGGGCAAATATGGTACGACCCGTGTTGTTAACGTCGATATTCACGTTTTCTAAATCCCTTTTGTTCGCATTTGGCGTCGGTGGTGACGCCGATACAGTTAATATCCATCTTTTCCCCATTCCTTTTTCCCGAAAAAAAAAGCACATGAGTAGTGTTTCGGCATTTTTGTCAAACAAAAAACCAAAGGGGATTGTGGGGTTCGCAAGGTCCATGAATCATTTTGGTTTTCACCACTTGGTATAATTCTGGATTTATCTCTGAATCAGGAATTTCTGCTGAAATGATTTCATCAATTTGATCTGGTGTAATCACCATCCCGATCCAAAGAAGAATGTGGGTGGGAAAACCCCTTTTTGTCTCAACCCGAACACATTCAGCATCTTTAAAAGCATCATATAACCATGTTTTCCAAAAATAAAGACCATCAAAATGCGTTTTTGTTTAAAAAGTCGTGCCGGGTATCGTTACGATCGCTAGTTTATTTACCGCGGGTCCATAATTCCGCACGTATGTCATCGCATTTTGGGGGTACCCTTTCCTTTCTTTGGGGGCCCATACGTTATGGAAAAAACGCCGACCAATATTAGCGCCACCCCGGGGTTCGAACAAAATTTTAACCCGTAAAAATTTATCACATCATCTTTAAACAATGTACATAAGGTTTTCAATGAATAATTTTTTAATAATTTTTTCCTTTTGGGTAGGGAATAAAAAAATAAGCGACCCCAATTGAACGATTCAAATAATTTACAAATCAAAATATTGAAAAAAAAAAACAAACAAAAAATTTAAAAAAAAGTTAAAAAAAAATGTTACTTTTTTGGGAAATTTTCCCAAATTTTTTAAAATTCTCCTCATGAAAAGTATAAGGATTTGGTTTTTAAACCCTTTCCCCATCCACAAAAACAAACATTCCAATTTTTTTGTAACGTTTGTATGGGGAAAAGAAAGGGTTTTTTTTAGGGTTTTGGAAACTATTTTGAATTTTTTTCGCCGAAAAACCCTCCTTGAACTTCAACAAACATTTAAGAAAAAAAAATTGGGCCCAAAATTTGGGCCAGGGTTATTGAGTTATGGGGTACATACATTTTTGGGATTCATTTTTATTTATATAGAAAAAACAAGTAGGTAGGTAGGAGTGCCGCCCTATCGGGCTCAATTAACACTTGATTTTGCCATTTTGATAGAAAATCGAGTTTCAATAAAAATCATTTTTCCCGTTCTATCGAATGAAAACACAGAATTCATGAAAATATATTTTACCTTTTTAAAAAGTACAATGCTTGGCCAAAAACAAAGCATTTAATGGAAATTAAGTATCTAATAAATTAACAAGAAAAAACTTAAAAATCCGGCCCCAAAAAACCCAAAAAAGCGGCGGTGGGATGGTTGCCGGCGAGCTATTCAAACACGGCGGCGAAAAACTGATAAGGAGCATGTTTAGCCCTTTTATAAATATGGTCAGACGAAAAATGCCCAACAATTCGGAATTTTAGCGTGACCTTTTCATTTTTCCCATAACCAATGGACCTTTTGGGGCAGGAATGGAACTTGAAAACCCTCTCACAATTCCTATTACCGAGTTGTTGACGAATGCCCCCCAGAGAGCAGGGGGAAAATCGGAGAAAATCGTTCTGCTGTCTGTTGTGATTTCGGGTTTCGACGTCGAACCGGGGCCCAAACCCAGCGCACAAAACCCCCCGGGGGATGTTTCGCCTTCACTTTTCGCCTTCGAACCTTGTTCTTTTGACTACCCCGAGGATACTTGGGCAAAGACCCCGGGAAATCGGGGTCCCTTTAGCCATATGTAAAAGAAAAACGTTTCTGACCACTCCCAAGTGAATGGTGATCAAAAAGAACTTTCCTCATTTCCCTGGGAATTCCCCACACATGACTCCAAACCCCCATAGTTGATCCCTACCCAAATTTGGGGGTGTTTCGTCGTGGAGGCCCTTGGGCCCGACCGTCGGCCCAAAACCTTTTTTTGCCCCCCTCTCATAGGGGGGGCCCAAACTTGGAAGGCATCTTTTGGGCCATCGTCATTTCTTTTGTCGAGGCGTGGGCGCAGGTCGGGGGTTTTGAAGAACTTCGTTTTGATGCGGATTGTCAGACGTTCATCCACCGGCATGTGGAGATCGGCGACGGGGTTTTTCCCACCCGAACCCACACCCAATTTGGCCCAAAACAGGGAACCACTGTTTAGTCCTGTTCCCGTCCATCGCATTTTTTGGACGGCGGTGATGTCCCTTCCCCAACAGGACATCAACCAGCTGGGCGCGCCCCTTTAATAAAGGGACAGGTTCCCTTCAAATCTAGTCGCAATTCGTTTCCATGGTCGTCATAAAAAGGGGGGTCACTCACCCAGACGTTTTGTCTTTTTCATTGGTACTTTTTTTTACGTGGCGGGCCCCAAACCCCAAACCCACAACCCTATGCAATAATATGTTTATATTGGTATAGTATAATTACTAATCCTTAATGCTTTTTGGAGGGATGATTCTTTTCCCCTTTTGACTTCTATTGGATTTCTTTCCCCCAGAAGATACTGGTCTCAAAAAAGGAAGTCGGGAGCTGCTTGGCCATATGAAAAAACATCTTTTCTGACCACTCCCAAGTGATTGGCACCATAGAATTTTCCTCAATTGCTTGAACTTCTACACATGCCCCATCCCCCAAGATGTTATATCTTCTATGATTAAAAAAACCCTTTGATTTTGGACTTGGTTCCCAGTCACTGTTCACAGTCTTAACCAAATCGAAAAAATTTTGTCTATGGGAACCAGTTTTAAAAGGGAATAACTCTTAACAACGTTTTTTTTGGACTGAGTAGGCTTAAAAAGTAACGCCCTCACTCGACGAAAAAAAAATTTAAAATTTCTCCCTCCAGCTTTTGGTGAAGAGGGATGATACAACATCTGATGAGTCGCGTTCGAGTTTGGGGAAAAGCTCTGCAGAAGATTTTGGTCCTTTGCGCATTCAGGGTGAACATTTGATGGAACAGGCTGTACGATTATACCACGACATCGGTATAGTTCCTCAAATTAAGGGCAAAGCTACGCCGGAGGTCATCCGTCCGCGTGATGAAAACACTACAACTTTGAAAGTATTCTACGCAGATCCTTCCGTGGAAGCAGAGGAGAGAGAAGTCCTCCACTTAGTTGGAAAAGCAGGTGGAAAGGACCGGCTACACATGGAATCTCCAATTGGCACCAAACCGCGAGCAGAAAGAACGACTGGCGCGCTGTTGTTAACTCGGCTATAGTGTGTGGCAGAATTGTCGGGTGATTTGGACTTTGTGTAAACTGTAAAGATTTGGTTCGAATGAACGTGGAGCGAACTTGGTTTACCGTCTTTTAAAAGAACGTTCTAGAAATAGGCAGAAGTGCCGGGTAATTTGGACTTTTGAAAGTCACCGGTGGCGACCGTTAAGGGCACCGTTAACTTATAAGAGCGTACGGAGAATTTGTAAAAGGGGTACAGTGTCGGGTACTCTGATATTTTCGTAAGTGACCGGTGTCGACCATAAAGGGCACCGTTAACTTAAAAGCAAGATGCACAAACAAACTTGTTGTTATTATAAAGAACGTTCTAGAAAGTTGAAAAAGGTACAGTGTCGGGAATTCTTAACTTGGCGTGGTGTGACCGATCCCGACCCTTAAGAGCACCGTTAACTCAAGCCGTTGTGACGCCGATTCTGCGTTGTTAAGCGCAGTCGAAAGTGAGCAGCGATTCGGAATAAACGGCAGCGGGGAGTGAGCAGTTAAGCATCCTCAGGTGGCGAGAACGTCGAAATAGACTGAGTGGCAAGTGTTTCGATACAGATTTGCGGCAGCAGAGAATGAGCAGTTTAAGAAAAGCAGGATTGTCTTTAGTTGGCGAAAGCGTCGAAATAGACTGAGAGGCAAGTATTTGGCGGTACAGATTTTGGGCAGCAGAAGAGTGAGTAGTTTAAGCAAGCAGCATTGTTTCAGTTGGCGAGAGCTTCGGGAAAAAGACTGACAGGCGAGTGTTTGGCGATACAGATTTTCCGGCAGAGAAAGTAAACAGAGTAAGCAGCATTGGTACAGTTGGCGTAAGCGTTGAAATAAACTGTGTTTGCGATTGAGTCGATGTATGCAGAGTGTATGCAGGTGAGAACACGAGAGTGAGAAGCGGAGCGGGGCAGTTTATCGTATGTACGTGAGAGTAGCGTATAACAGGTATGTGTTAAACATTAACTAATTAGAATCTATTCGCAAAGTTATCGATAAGATTGTACGATTTTTGTTTCGATAGTCTATAAGAAAATTAGAAATCACATTGTAAGTTAATTCAAATGAGCTTATAATTAAACCAAATTGAACTAAGTTGTCAAAAAGATTAATTGTGAAAATTAATTGTCTTAAATTTAAATTGCAAGAATTAATTCTGTATTCATTTTGCTATATCCCTTTATAGCATCATGTGACAGATATGTTACAAACGCTTTTAGAGGGTACAAAACATAGGAAAATTAATTTTTCCCTTTTTAGTATAATGTAGCAGCACTGTCACATTGCACATTTTTAAATTTTGAAATTCTCTGGTTTTTTTTGTATTGGCATCACTTACGGATATAAAACGGTACTTTCTTTTCGCTGTGGTAAAGTTAGTGAATGCACGTGCTTGCAATTACCGAAAAAAATAAGAAAAAATTTTTAGTGTTTTTAAAAAAATATTTAGTGGAAAAGTCCGGTAAGTTCACTATTATCTTTAATTTCTATAGATAATACGAAAAATGTTTACTAATGCAATATATAGTGAAGTTTAGGTTTTACCATTTCTGAAACTTGGGGTAATAAGGGTCACAAAAAATTTTTTTTTGTTGATTTCTTATATACTTCACCAAGAAGCGTCTCAATTATCTGCTGAAAAAAATTCTTGAAGAGTTGTGATTTATTAAAGTAGTGAAGATGGGTTCAAACGGCGAAAAAGCGTTACAGATCCCGATTTTGACCCTGGGGGCGATATAAGTTCAGACTTTAACTCGATCTGACAAATGACGCTTTTTTGGGAAAACAAAAGGGGAAGAAAAATTGACTTTCCCTTAGGGGAACCCAGCCATGTCTACAAATGCCACTCAAAAAGGGATCGTCACATCGCCTAAAAAATGAATGTAGTCTGGAAGAAAAATGAATATTGAACTAAACAGACATCAAATACGTTTCAGGGGAAAAAAGGAAAAGAACTGCCTGCTGATATTTTGGTTTTGGGAAACACCCAATTTTTTCCAAAAAATTTTTCCCTCTTGAATTAATCAAAGATATTGCGCAACAAACTAACCTATACATGGAAGGGATCCCAACAATAGTTTCCATGTATCCGAAAATCGACGTTCAACAATTTTTGGGATAACATTCTTGATGTCTTTGGTGCACCCCCGGGGAGTGACAAACATTGGAATAACGAAATCGGTACACCTTTCATAAAGGAAAAAATGGCAGCAAATAAGTTTGAAAAAATTGAGACAATGTATTCACTTTAATGACAATTCTAAGATGCTTTCTCGTGATCCCCCCAAGCTGATAGACTTTTTAAAATTCGACCAATATTAGGAAAAACTAAACGAAACTTGAAAAAAAATTCCGCAAAAAAGTCGGTTTATTTGGGTGAAAAATTTGCTCCACTAAAGCAAAAACAAAACCCTATGATAAAACCCCAAAAAACCCGAGAAAATGGGGTTTTTAAAATGTTTGACTTTGCGACACTAACGCGTTGCGTATAGTTTTGAAGTGGAATCTGGAACTGAAAATTTTGGAAAACCCGGGGGAACCAAAATTTTGGTTTGGGTTCCCAAAAGCTGTCATGGACTGGCCAAAAAATTCCAAAAAACCCAAAAATATAAACTTTATTTCGACAACTATTTCACGTCATTGTCACTTATAGAATACTTGGCCAAAGAAGGAATTCTTGGGTTTTTGGGAAAAATACGATGAAATAGGATACCCCACCGGAAAAAGGATATTTCGAAAAAAAGCCGTGGTCACAGCAGAATAAAGGTGGAAATGTGCGAGGGAAAAGATATAAACCGTTGTCTGGAAAGAAACAAAAATGTAATCTTGCTTTTTTAATTTTGCTGGTGAGCTACCAGAATACAGTACGCCGCTATGATAAGGCAAACAAAAATTTCATAAAAAAACTAAAAGACCTTATATTTGCCGGAAAATAATCGGCGCATGGGTGGGTTTATTTATTGACAGCATCATGGGCCGCTATAAGAAGCTCAAGAACGATGGGGGTTATTTTTATCAATTTTTAGACCTTGCAATGTCTTTTGGGTCTTATACAAAAAAAGCTCATAAAGAAAAAAAAAAAATTAAGGCGTCAGGGTCATCTGCCCCCTTTTCGTTAGAAGTTGCCACGGTGTTTTGCAAATTGGGGGAAAACCCCCCATGAAGGAAGGGGGGAAGCGGAGATACAATCTTAAAAACATAAGGGCCCAACCCCTTTGCTCCCATGGGAGTTAAGGGAAGATCAAGTTGGGCAGAAAAAACAAAAATTCGTTCCGGGGTCCAGGATGTGTTGGAGTATCACAAACGGTATACGTATGTGAAAAATGTGGTGTGGATTTATGCTACAACAACCCAAAAAAACTGCTTCAAAAAATTTCACCTAAAAAAAACATGTAAATATTTAAAGGGTTTAAAAATTTTTTATTTAATGAGCTCAGAGACATTGTTACATAACGTGACATATCTGTCACAAACTCTTTTTGTTTTTCACCCCAAAAAAAAAAAAATTATTTAAATTTTGAAATTCGTCAAAGTATATTTTAAAGGGTTTTCTTTTTCTTATTTTATAATAAATATCTAATTTTTCTCGAAATTCTATACCATTGCTTTTTTAACCCAAAAGTGAACGGATTGATAGAAAAATTGTTGGCACTGGGTATGTCGACAAATGGCCACATTACAGGACACACATTACAGGACGAAATTTGTGAAAATTTTTGGGCGACGAGATGCTGAACCGAAGCTCAGACAGCAAAAATAAAAACAGTAAAACAACTTGTTTTCCGGCGATGGGGTCTAGCTCTTCGGTCCACTCTAACCCCCCGGGGGAATCTTTTTAAACTTTTAGTTTTGGGGCTCCCCGTCTAGGAGTGGTTCGATGATTTTTTAAACTATTGCCATGGCGGGTTTGTTGGGGTTTTTAAAAATTTATACGTTTTTACGGGAAACAATTATTGAAGGGGGGCGCGAAAATTTTTGTTCGATCAACGGGACATAACTAGTTGGAGTACACTTAAACAATGTTTGCAAAGGCCAAAATCCCTTTTTTATGAAAAAGTTCGCACGGGGCGTCAACTCCAAAAAGTGAGTATGTTTCAAAACAAGGGGGGAAGAAAATTCTGTTACGAAGATCAAAGGGGCCTAATAGGAAACGTTTTTATAAAATGTGCAGAAGCGGGTCATTTGGCGAATACCTGAAAACAGCAACGACTATCAAAGTGTTTAGGTTTTAATCAACCGGGCATCGTATTGCAGAGGATCAAAG